>NC_089261.1:63446083-63746083 GCF_963930625.1 Muntiacus reevesi
CTTTGGAAAATCATCTGGCGATTTCTTATAAATTTATAATGCATTTATTCTATGAGCCGGCAAGCATACTCTTATTTATCCAGGAAAAATGAAAACAAGTCCACACGGCCTTATACAAAAGTGTCTGGAAGCAGCTTTAGTCCTAAGGGCCAACAGAAACCACATGGTAACCTCATAAACTGTGGCACATCCATACACATGAGCACAACTCAGCGATAAGAAGAAACACACTACTGATACATGCAAAACATGAGAGATTCAAATGCGATTCACCGAGTATGACAGGGCTTCCCTGGAGGCTAAGCAGTAAAGAATCTGCCTGCCAATGCAGCAGGTGTGGGTTCAATCCCGGGGCTGCGAAGACCTCCTGAAGAAGAAAATGGCAACCTACTTCAGTGTTCTTGCCTGGACAATTCCACGGACAGAGGAGCCTGTGGGCTATACAGTCCATGGGGTCACAAAGTTGGACACGACTTAGTGACTAAAAAACAAGCATGAAAAGCTGTCACAAAGGCTACCCACTCACTGCATGATTTTATTTTAATTGGACATTCTGGAAAAGACAAAATGACAGGGACAGAAATTAGATCAGTATTTGTTAGGTTGAGAATGGGCAGAACGGCCTGCCGTAGTCAGAGGCATAAGAGACCTTTCTGGGGAGATAGAAACAATCTCAATTACGATGATGGTTACAGTACAATATACATCAAACTCTACATCTAAAGGCAACAAATTTTATTATATATATCTTAATAAACGTGACTAAAAAAGAAGATAATTAAGGTTATAATTTCTGCCTTTAAGCTCATGGTCTAGTGGCGGAACTATGTAGACATATAATGTAATTAAGTAAATGCTCTAAGTTATAAAAAAAAAATCGGTGGAATGGAAGGAGAACAGTATCTGTTTCAGAGATGGGCAGAGATTCTTAGAAAGATGGTATCTAAGTTATGTCTTAAGCATGACTATGACACGCAGTGAAGGAAGAAAAAATAGAAGTGGAGAGAAGAGCTGAAAAAGCAGCACAGAGGTTGTAAAGGCAAGACCTATTAGAGGAATAAGAAAAAGTTGAGTGCAGTATGAGTATGGTACACGGAGAGAACATGAGGGGAGAGGGAAGGACGTGCAGGAGGAGCCGGGGCCTCACAGACCATGCTGTGGGATGGCACAGCAGAGGGAAAGGACAGTTCTGAAAGGCTGCACGATAATCCTAGCAAGAGGGACCTGCACTTGAAATTAAGAGGTATTTGATGTCAGACCGGTTGCAGGAATGATGAAGGAAGGAAAGTCAAGGTTAAGGTCAAGTTTCTGGTAAAGTGAAAATGACAGCATTGAAATGAGGGCTGCAAAAGGAAATACAGGTTTGTTTGATAATCTTAGTTAGGAGGGAATCATCAGGCTTCTGTTTTCCTATCTACTAATTAGTTTACTTGCATGCCTTCTCTAAATAAAATTGATTATTACAAATTATATGTTTAACTACTTTATAAAATAACTGTAGGAAATAAAGGCAACACAGCATAACCTCACCAGAATCTTCACAATGACTTAAAAGACAGCAGACTAACAATTATTTTAAAACTAAAAAAAAAGAATTGCTTTAACTGAAAGAAATGAAATTAGAAAAAGAAAACCTTATCAGATTTAAATATAGAAGTTCCCCTTTATTCATGGTTGCACTTTCCACAGTTGCAGTTACTTTAGGTCAACCATTGTCCAAAAATATTAAATGGGAAATTCCAGAAATAAACAATTTATAAGTTACATACCATTCTGAATAGAGTGATGAAATCTCACCCAGGACACGAATCGCTTCTTTGTCCAGCATATCCCACCACTGCGTCACTTAGCAGCCATCAAGGTTACCAGGTCAACTGTCCACGTACCAGTGCTTGGGTTCAAGAGACCTTTATTTCACTTAATAATGGCCCAAAGTGCAAGAGTAGTGATCCTGGCAATTTGGATATTCCAAAGAGAAGCCATAAACTGCTTATTTTAAGCAAAAAGTTTAAAATCCTCGACTTATGCTAAGATTGCTAAGACCTATGGTAAGAATGAATCTTCTATCCGTGAAATTGCAAAGAAGGAAGAAAAAGCTATGCCTGTGTTGCAATCAAACCTGAAGCTGCACAAGTTATGACCACACAGTACATTATTAGTGCTTCGTTACGATGGACAAGGCTTTAAACTCGTCCAAGCAAAACTGGGAGATAGTGTAGATTCAGTCCCAGAGCACTACAATAAAGGGAAAATTTCAATAAAGTGAGTTACAAGAAATTTTTGGTTTCTGTGGATACAGAAGTTTTGTTTTTGTTGTTGTTCAGTCGCTCAGTCATGCCTGATTCTCTGCGACCCCCTCAGTCATGTCCGACTCTGCAACTGTAGCCCACCAGGCTTCTCTGTCCATTAAAAGTTATGTTCACAATATACCATAGTTTGTAAAGCCCACAACAGCATTATGTCTACAGAAAAGAAACGTACATACCTTAATTTAAAAATACTTGATTGCTAAAACATGCCAAAACAACTTCAGTAGTAACATAAAAGATCACTGATCACAGATCACCATAAAAATGATGAAAAAGTTTGCAATATTGTGAAAACTGCCAAAATATAACACAAAGACATGAACAGAGCAAATGCTATTTGAAAAATGGCACTGACAGGCTTGCTCAATGAAAGGTTGCCACAAACCTTCAATTTCTAAAAAATGCAGGACCTATGAAGTGCAACAGAACGAGATCTGCCTGTAACAAGATATTTTGAGAGGGAAAGAGAGAACACATTCACATAACATTGATTACAGTACATTGTTATAATTGCTCTATTATGTTATTGCTGATGATCTCCTACTGTGTCTAATTTATAAATTAAAACATATCACAGGTATGCATGTGTATGAAAAAAAAAAGTGTATACAGGATTCGGTACTGTCCACGGTTTCAGGTATCCACTGGGTTCTTAGAAAGTAATCCTTAAATAAAGTAAGGGGAGACCACTGCACTGCATAAGCTTTCCAAGTTACATATTAAGGTCCAGACTTTTATCTAAAGATCACTTATCTGAAATCCAGAAAGTACTTTCCCAAAGAAACAATGGGATACAAAGTGGAGCTGAACTCTAGAATTATACCAGTGTCATACAAACCAGCTAAAGAAGCAACGTCACTACCGCCACCTAAGTACAGTGGTTAGAACAGGCTGCTCTAAAGCCAAACTGCCTGGGATTCAACTTTTACTTCCTCTGCCATTTACTGTCTGACCTTAGACAATTTACTTAGCTCTGCAAACTTAAGACTCCTCACATCTTTAAAATCGAGATGTTAATATCACCTACCTCACAGAGTTACAATGACGATTAAAAGAGAGAATCCATTTAAAGCATTAAGCACACTTATTCCATGGAATTCTCCAGGCAAGAACACTGGAGCAGGTTGCCATTTCCATCTCCAAAGAAGCTTCCCAGGGATCAAACCCTGGTCTCTGGCATTGCAAGCAGATTCTTTACCACCTGAGCCACCAGCAAAGCCCCTGTTTATTAATACTAAGCACCAAATATATATCAGGCATTATTTTAAGCAATGATGATAATGTGGTAAAACTTACAAATGGAGCTTATTTTCTAATATAAGCAAACATAAAATAAACAAATATCTAGTGGAGATAAATGCTATAAAGATAAAGCAGGATACAGCAGATAAAAGAGTGACAATGGGGGTACCCAACTGGTAGTAGGTAAAGGATCTCTAACAAAGTAATGTCTAAACACAGACCTTAAGGAAATGAAGAAGAGGCTCATGCAGATAATTGGAGGAAGAAATGAGATCCATTTCCTGCAACACAGAAGACTTAGATGTCCAGAAACACACTCATTCAGAATTCCTTAAAATGCTGAAATGTTACACACACAAAAAAAATTTTTTTCATGAATGGCTAAGCTAGAAAGGAACCAAGGAAAATATCTGGAAGGAAAAAACAACTAAGTTTCAGTGAGCACTGAGGCCAGTATCTACCCTGGAAGCACCCACCAATCTCTAGGGGTTGAGAAATTGAGTCTAAAGGGACTGCTAAGAGGGAAAAGGGCAAAGAGCTTGGGGCCTAAACAAGATGGGGAATCTGAAAAGCAACACTGTCAACTCATCACAGAAACAGTCTGCCTGTCTCAACCTGGGTAGAAGGAGAAAAAAGTCTCCCTCCTCTCACTCCAAACTCATACTACCTGTGAGATCTGACAAAACTCACACTAAAAATTTAGTTTCAAGATATTCTGAGTTGAAGACACTGGAGCATAGAAGCAAACACCAAAGCTACCAGTAGGAGCACATTGTAAACCAGACCTCAAACTAAACACACAAGTAAAAATCCACAAAACATACACTCACTGCTTTTTTTAAATAATGAAGAAAACAAACTCCCAAGAAACAACCCCAAACACTTAAAAAAGTAAAAATGATTAATATACAATATTAAAATATTAATGTTTAAGAAAATAAAGATATAAGACATATGATTAAGGAAAAGAAACTATTAAAAAATGAATATAAAAAATACAAGTTCAATATACAAAAATTATAATTTATATTTATATTCTAATATATTGCTTGTTGATATATATAATTAGATAACTGAAAGGAGATCATTCTAGGCAGTGAGAAAACCAAGAGGAAAGGGACCAGAATGGACTACACAGGACTAAACAGAATGGACTAAACTATTCTACTAGAATAGTAGAATCTACTAAGTACTACTTAATAGATCTCAAACCACTCAATAAATACTAGCTATTATCTCATAGATGTAGATAATGGAAATAGTCATTTTGTGTTTCCCATTTTAGCATCACATATAGCACCCAGAGCAGACCTCCAGAAAACTCCACCTAAGTTCAGAAGGGAATAAGAAAACACTGCTTTTCTATGAAGTGGGAAGATTCTTAAGCAGTCTCAGTGGTAAAAAAAAAAAAAAAAAAAAAAAAAGAAAAGAAAAGAAATCTAAGTCTGGTGTGAGCAAGGTAGAGAAGAAGAAGGAAAATGGAAAAGTATCCACAAGTGATTCAGAAGATAAGTATCAGAGACAATAAGGATCAACAGAGAAAAAAAAAAAAAACTATTATAATTGTCATTTCAAAGTAGGGGACTCTTCAAACTTAGGTATTAAAATTATTAATTAGGACATCCTCTCAGTATTCAAAATTTTCATTAAGTCAACACTACATTCCATAGTAATGGGAATTTGGAATAAATGAAACTCCCAAACATATGCCAAAATTTTTCATTTTGACTATTTGATTTATTTTTTTTTTTTTTTTCATTTATTTTTATTAGTTGGAGGCTAATTACTTTACAATATTGTAGTGGGTTTTGTCATACATTGACATGAATTAGCCATGGATTTACATGTATTCCCCATCCCGATCCCCCCTCCCAAGACTTTTTTTTTTTTTTTTTTTTAATATTATTTTATTAGTTAATGCTAAACTTTTTCCAAATCTTTTCAAGATACTAACAAGTAAAAAATTACTATTTAATTTTTCTTTTCTGTCATACTACTGCCCTCAGACTAAGGTATTATCTTAAAAAACCATGAACAAAACACAATACAAATTAAGAATAATATTTATTAATCACAAACTAGAAGTATGGAGCTTAAAGTGTAAGTTCTAGAATCATACTAGAAGTATGATTCCCCAAATATTAAAGAACTTCTCCTGGTTATGAGAAAGAATAGAAAGAAAACTGATGGGTGGATATCTTAAACAAATACAAGTTACTATATACCATTTGACACACAGGGAGACTAATGTTCCAAGTCAAATGAAGAATGCACTGTTAAATCAAGGATCAAGTTTTAAGATAATGTGTTTTCTCAAAGCTTATCATTCTTTTCAATGTTTCTGATTATCATGAACTAGTTTTTCAATAAACACAATTCTTGAGAAATGTAATTAACTGGCCATTTTCTATGATTTTAGTATGAGCACCCAACTTAAATTAATAGTCACACAGTATAAAAGAGTACACAGGATTCAGGTTCAAACAACCTGTGTCCAAAAGAGAATGAAAAAACTACAGAATGATTTTGGAAGGAAAACCAAATGGTCAGATTTGCCCTCTAGATGAACACACCAGCAGTTGTGGAGAGTTTTTGAAAGGAGAAAACAACAGAGAAACAGGAACAGACAATTTTTCTAACTATACAGGCAAAAAACGATGAGTACCTGGAAAAGGGCAGTGGTACCAGAGATGCAGAAGAGGGAAAGGATTGTAGAAATACCCAGTATCCCAAAAACAAGCATTCATATCAATGACGCAAGGTTATTAAAGTTCAAATAACAGTCAACATACTCTGTTCAAACAGAAAAAATCTGAAAAAACATTTCAAATTTAGTTCTAGTGAAAAACATCAAAACAGAAATGTACTGGTAAAACAAAAGTATATTCAAAATTCATCCACATGACACTTCATTCCAGATAAGGTGATACTATAGTAAAAGAAGCAAATATCATATTGTATTTCACTTGCCTACTGGCATTAGATTATCCTTCCAGATGGCTTAGATAGACAAAAGAATTCCTTGTGAAAAATACAGGACAGACAACATCATCCTCTCCTATTAATGTGATCAACGTAGTTAACATATAAAAATCACAAAGATAATTAACGTTCTCAGAGCATCAACACACAGGAATAAGAGCAGGCTGTACCTGTGAAATATCAGAAAATAAAACTAAATGAATTGAAGGATATAAGAACAGCTGAAGAAATGCGGTACTTAGAGGATAAAGAACTTACACTTTAAGCTCCATAAAGACGAGGTCTATATTTGTCTTGTTCGTTTTCTATTCCCAATACCATACCTGGCACACTATTTCTGCCCTATAAATATTCACTAAATGAATGAATGGATCAGTCCCACTGGAAATAGATATTTACTTGTTTCACAAGAGCAGTGTCATATTATGAAATCATAAGTTTAGTAAAAATAGCAATAAATCTAGTCAAAATAGCAATATGTAAAATGTTTCACATTAAAATCTTGTTCACTTTGATTCTTTGACTTTGATATCTTAATTGAAAATTTAAATCTAAACTCTAGTTAAATTCACACTGTAATCTCTAAAAAAAAGAAAATAACCTGACCTCTAAATTTGGGAATTTTATTCAGTACGTATACCATGGAAGCAAATCAACTTCCAGTTATTTGAATTGCCTACTGGCATTTGATTATTTGAATTGATTTGAATTGAAATTGAATTGAATTGAAAAGATTATTTGAATACTAGAGGACCATTAATACATCGCCACAATAGGAAAGACAATAATTGGTATTCTCTCCTGTAACCAACTAATAGCGCTTTCCAGGTGGCACAGTAGTAAAAAAAGAAAAAAAAAAATCCCCCTGACAACGCAGGAGACTCCAGAAAGGGGGATTCCATCCCTCAGTAGGGAAGATCCTCTGGAGTGGGAAATGGCAACCTACTCCAGGATTCTCGCCTGAAAAATTTCATGGAGAGAGGAGCCTGACAGGCCTCAGTCCACGGAGTCACAAAGAGTCAGATACAACAGAGCACATGGAATGTGCACACACACAGCTGATTAATAAAAGCATCATCCTTGCAAAGATGGGCACAATAAAGGACAGAAATGGTATGGACCTAAAACAAGCAGAGATATTAAGAAGAGGCGGCAAGAATACACAGAACAACTATAGAAAACAGATCTCCATGACCCAGATAACCAGGATGGTGTGATCACTCACCTAGAACCAGACATCCTGGAGTGCAAAGTCAAGTGGGCCTTAGGAAGCATCACTATGAACAAAGCTAGTGGAGGTGATGGAATTCCAGTTGAGCTATTTCAAATCCTCAAAAATGATGCTGTGAAAGTGCTGCACTCAATATGCCAGCAAATTTGGAAAACCCAGCAGTGGCCACAGGACTGGAAAAGGTCAGTTTTCACTGCAATCCCAAAGAAAGGCAATACCAAAGAATGCTCAAACTACTGCATAATTGCACTCATCTCACATGCTAGTAACATGCTGCTCAAAATTCTCCAAGCCAGGCTTCAACAGTATGTGAACCAAGATCTTCCAGATGTTCAAGCTGGATTTAGAAAAGGCAGAGAAACCAGAGATCAAATTGCCAACATCCGTTGGATCATCAGAAAAGCAAGAGAGTTCCACAAAAACATCTACTTCTGCTTTATTGACTACGCCAAAGCCTTTGACTGTGGATCACAACAAACTGTGGAAAATTCTGAAAGAGATGGGAATACCAGACCACCTGACTTGCCTCCTGAGAAATCTGTATGCAGGTCAGGAAGCAATCGTTAGAACTGGATATGAAACAATGGACAGGTTCCAAATCGGGAGAGGAGTAAGTCAAGGCTGTATATTGTCACCCTGCTTATTTAACTATAAGCAGAGTACATCATGTAAAATCCCAGGCTGGATGAAGCACAAGCTGGAATCAAGACTGCCGGGAGAAATATTAATAACCTCAGATATGCAGATGACACCACCCTTATGGCAGAAAGCAAAGAGGAACTAAAGAGCCTCTTGATGGAAGTGAAAGAGGAGAGTGAAAAAGTTGGCTTAAAATTCAACATTCAGAAAACTAAGATCATGGCATCTGGTCCCATCATTTCATGGCAAATAGACGGGAAACAATGGAAACAGTGACAGACTTTATTTTGGGGGGCTTCAAAATCACTGCAGATGATGACTGCAGCCGTGAAATTAAGAGATGCTTGCTCCATGGAAAAAAAGTTATGACCAACCTAGACAACATATTAAAAAACAGAGACATTACTTTGACAACAAAGGTCTGTCTAGTCAAAGGTATGGTTTTTCCAGTGGTCAGGTATAGATCTGAAAGTTAACACTATAAAGAAAGCTGAGCGCCGAAGAATTGATGCTTTTGAATTGTGGTGTTGGAGAAGACTCTTGAGAGTTCCTTGGACTGCAAGGAGATCCAACCAGTCCATCCTAAAGGAGATCAGTCCTGGGTGTTCATTGGAAGGGCTGATGTTGAAGCTGAAACTCCAATACTTTGGCCACCTGATGCGAAGAACTGACTCATTGGAAAAGACCCTGATGTTGGGAAGGATAGAAGGCGGAAAGAGAAGGAGATGACAGAGGATGAGATGGTTGAATGGCATCACTCGATGCCATTCGAGTGATGCCATCACTCGACTCGATGGACATGAGTCTGAGTAACCTCCTGGAGTTGGCGACGGACATGGAAGCCTGGCGTGCTGCAGTCCATGGGGTCACAAAGAGACACGACTGAGCAACTGAACTGAACTGAACTGAACTTCCTATTATGTGCTTGATGTGGTCAGTATATAAAAGACAAAAAAGATTATTATTATTAAAAACTTTGCTTTTTTATAGACCAGTATTCAAGGTCATTTCAATTTGCAGGCTTAACTAGCTAAATATGGACTGTGAGAGTGAGACTCCAGTATTTTGCATTGTTGTTGTTTAGTCGCTAAGTCGTGTCCTACTCTTTAGTGACACCGTGGGCTGTAGACCACTAGTATCCTCTACCCATGGGATTTCCCAGGCAAGAATACAGGACTGGGTTGCCATTTCCTTCTCCAGGAGATCTTTCTGACCCTGGGATCGAACCCGCGTCTCCTACATCTCCTTTATTGCAGGGGGATTCTTTACTGCTAAGCCACCGTGAAGGCGCCTAACTATGAAGTCACTCAGTCGTGTCTGATTCTTTGCAACCCCATGGACTGTAGCCCATCAGGCTCCTCCGTTCATGGGATTTTTCCAGGCAAGTATACTGGAGTGGGTTGCCATCTCCTTCTCCAGGGGATCTTCCCGACTCAGGGATCAAACCCAGGTCTCCCATATTGTGGGCAGATTCTTTCCATCTGAGCTACCACTATGTCATTAATTCCATTCAATTTTAACATCACATTTCTTAAAAACTCCCCTTCCTAATACACATTTTAGATTTAAAGGGGAAAAACAAACAAACCCTAAACACCACAAGCTAAATCTTGACTATGTTAGGCATGTTTTAAACAACCTGATTAAACAGAAACTATTTCAATTACTTGATTGAAAGATGCCTTAAGGCACTATTTCACATTTAAGGTTCTTTGCAGTTATACACTATACACGGCTCACTGTTTAGAACTCAGTTGTAGATTCCCTGAGTTTGAAGATCAGCAGTATTACTCGCCCAGTGATGTAAGCAAGCTCCTTATCCTCTGTCTCACCATGTATAAAGTGAGAATTACAACAATCTGCTATAACTTGTATCTCCACCTTGAATCACTTCCTACAGGACTGTTAAACAGTACAACATGCAGGCATAGCGTGGAGGTGATGCTGGTTCACATGTAATTTCTTCCAGAAGAAAGAGAAATCCTTCACAATACAATAAAAATCTTAAGAAAACATGAAAATTCACAGAACTACTTTCCCTTAATGCAAATAGTGCTTGGTTTAATGATTACAAGAACTACAGCTGACCCTTGAACAATGCGAGGATGGGGGGGGTGGCGATCCTCCATGCAGTTCAAAATCCACATATAACTTGAAGTCAGCCCTCCATATATGAGGTTCCTCTACATCCTTGGATTCAACCAACATGGATCGTGGAGTACTATCATATTTACTATTGAAAAAAGCCCACAAATAAGTGGATCCACACAGTTCAAACCCATGTTGTTCAAGTGTCAACTGTACTAACACTTTTCCCACAATATTAAGTACCTGAAAATCTGTGAGTACAGGTGAAGATCTGCAAAGACATTCCCCCCTGATTTAAAACAATGAATTCATGAAGAAAGCTATACTTTGGGTCAGATTTTCAGTAATGGTAAAATATGATATCTATTAAATTCACAATTGTGTTATCTAAGAAAACAGGTTGATGATAATGTTAATAATAACTTTCTAATATATTTATATAATTTTCTTTGATAATTAATATTTTCTCCATTTTAGATACCAAAAAAACTCACTGGTGCCTACTCTTGTTTCTAGAAAAGATATGATAATCCCATTTGAAACTGATTAATTATCATATTACTATCAGGATTGACTTAAGTTTCATGTATTAACATCAAATCCACACTTTCAAAAAAAATGTGCTGTGTAAAAAGTTTTACATATGTATGTGTGTATTTATAAGCTCTAAGATATAAAGATTATTTTTATTCAAGACAGTAAAGCCCAAATACGATAAAGACTGGATTCAATTAGGTACTATATATAGAACTTGAGATAATATATTTATATTACTTTATGAGAAAAATACTTTCATTCGAAACAACAAAGCTAAATACCTCATCAGAAGCCATAGCTTTAAGAGATTTAGTGTAGCTTATAAATAAAAGTACTACACTAAAGTCATTATTCATGAACAAAGATCTTATTAGGCAGGGAGAAAATCTTTTTCAGTTCTCAAGCAATAATCTCAAGCAAAACTCTAACAAAACGCAGTTAATTGAGACCTCAGTTTTTCATCTTTCTGTAAGAATCTATAGAGAAAATGCAGCCCCTCTCCTCTAAAACTAATTTTTATAGAACACAAATTACTTAGTCTGGTCAAGAGAAGTCTAAGAAGTAAATGCAAAAACCCAGGTGTAATATAGACAACAAAACTCAGAGCAAGAACATGAGATAGTCACATAACGTGGTGTCTAGTCTCCTAACCAAAGTAAGAATCTACTCTATAATATCCCCAATATGCAATCTTCTAAAGTCTCCAGCAACAAGGAATTCTCTACTTCACAAAGCACATTTCAATCACATATTATTCTGGGACAAATCCAATTAGATCTTTTGAAGATTCAAAACAGATTTACACACATCAAAAAAAAGTTTTAAAGTCTAAAACTCAAAGAGTTTTATGAAATTAGTCAATTAAAAAGAATTTGTGTACTCTCAGCAGTGTTTTTCTTTGTACCATTTCCTTTTGCTTTTACCGCATATCTTTTCCCAACAGCTTTTAAGCCAAAGACTCACTGGAAATTTACTCAGAGGTAGGTGTCTGACTACATATTCTGTTAGGTGAGATCTAATGAAATACTACTAGAGTAAAAGGAAAAATCTACTTTAAGAGCAAGTTATAATAGACTCTTCTGAAAATAATGAAATTGCTCTTCTTAGGGGTAAAACAGATACTGTTATGTAACTCAAAATTACATAATGAAAAATGCAAGCTGCTTGACAAGTATCATCATAAGATGCAGTCGGAAAATAATAAAAGAAATCAATCCTAAACGAAATCAGTCCTGAACCTTCATTAGAAGAACTGATGCTGAAGCTGAAACTTCAATACTATGACCACCTGATGCGAACAGCTGACTTACTGGAAAAGACCCTGATGCTGGGAAAGATGGAAAGCAGGAGGAGAAGTGGATGACAGAGGATTAGATGGCATCACGGATTCAATGGACATGAGTTTGATCAAACTCAGGGAGACTCTGAGGGACAGGAAGTCTGGCGTGCTGCAGTCCCTGGGGTCACAGAGAGTTGGACACAACTGAGCAACTGAAGAACAACAATAAAAGAAATATACATTAAGGTTTAACCTGTTGCAGAAAAGAATAATAGATACTAGACTTCCTAATGAATGTAATTTATTTAATGAGGAGATTAAGACACGTCCATTTAACAAACACTTTTAAAGTACCAAGAAACACGGTGAGAAGTTCCGGAGGTACAAAGATAAACAATTTATTCTGTACCTAAAATAAGTACTATAAAACTAAATGTATTCTGGACATTTTTCTTGCAAACATAAAAAGCATTATAAACACTTTAAAGAAGCTATATATAAAAAGAGGTAATATGTAATATAAAAATTAAATGTATTTGATTAGTTCAGCTAAGTCAGTATGAGAAACAAAAAGCTTACTCAGTTTCCCTTTCTATGAAACAACAAAAAAACACTTTTTCAGTTCCTAAATGATTTCCCAGTTCAAAATGGACCTATTCAAAACAGAAGCAAGACTGTATATCTGCAGGCGCCTAACTTATCAATTTTATCATTTCTAAGAAACTATGTTATTAAAATGCACCAACATACCCATATCTCTTTCAAAAAATTTTCAACATTAATAGACAAGCTAACAATATCTACTCATGAGCTATATAAATGTTCATATACTTTAAACTATTTACTCCTCTGCTGGAAATTTCAATGCACAAAGATGCCTACAGGAGCATTTAATAGCAGCAAACAAACAAAAAATACATATATATATATTCAAAAATAATTCATCTCCTCATATACAAAACATTGATGAAAGAAATGAAGACCTAAATAAATGAATACATTCCTTTTTTTTTTAACAGAAATTGATTGAGTCCATCCTACAAGTCATATGGAAATTAAAAGGACCTAGAATAGCCAACAATCTCAGAAAAGATAAACAAAAAGGACATACAGCCCTATTTTTGAAAACTTACTACAAGTTATAGTAATCAAGATGGTTTGGTACTAATGTAAGAACTGACCTTCAGAACAATGGAAAAAAATTAAGAGTTCAGATAAATCCTTACAGTTATGATCAACTGATTTTTGACAAAGATGCCAAGACAATTTAATGCAAAAGGATCAACATTTTGATTCCACTTGTTCAACTTAGTAAGAACAGAATGCAAGATTTCTAATTTTAAAAAACATATGCAAAAAACAACAAAGTTTCACTGTATACAGCACAGGGAACTACAGTCAATATTGTGTAAAAACCGACAACGGAAAATAATTTCAAAAATATATGTGCATATGTAAAACTGAATCACACACAAAATAAAAGAATCTTACTTTTTGAAAATTAGTAATGTTTATCTTTTGGCCAGTTTTTCTAAATGTCCTGTGGACATCTAATAAGAAAGCATGAGATACAAACCTTTAAATATATCTGTGTAGGATATAAAATTAATGCAAGTTATTTAAAAAAAAAAAAAAAAGAACAGCCTTTTCACCAAATGGCAGTGAGACAAAAAGATGAATTTAGACCCTTATCTTACATTTCTTTCACATCATACAAAAATTAACTCAAAATAGATCATAGGGCTAAATATAAGAGCTAAAACTATAAAATGCCTTGAACACAGGATGCAAATATTCTAAAGTTAGATTGTGGTAATGCTTGTACAACTCTGGAAACTTACTAAAAATCACTGAACTATATAAACTTAAAACAAGGGATTGTATGGTACATAAATTATACTTCAATAAAGATGTTTAAAATCAAGTCACTTCTAAAGAAACCACCTGCCAATGCAGGAGATGTAAAAGACACAGGTTCAATCCCTGGTTGGGAAGATCCCCTGGAGAAGGTCATGGCAATCCACTCCAGTATTCCTGCCTGAAGAATCCCATGGATAGAGCGGCTTGGTGGGCTACATTCCACAGGATCACAAAGAATCAGACACAACTGAAGCAACTTAGCACACACGCAATCACACACGTCTAAAAGTGGCAATGACAAAATTGTAAGATAAGGTTGGAATATGAAGATTTTAACTATCTAAAATTACAAACTTGTACTTAATGTGCCACACATTATTTTAAGTGTTTTATAAGGGTTCCCCTGGTAGCTCAGTCAGAAAAGAAATCTACCTGCTGTGCAGGAGATTCAGGTTCAATCCCTGGGTTGGAAAGATACCCTGGAGAAGGAAATGGCAAAACACTCCATTATCCTTGCCTGGAAAATCCCATGGGCAGACGAGCCTAGTGGGCTGCAGTTCATGGGGTCACAAACAGTCGAGCATAACTGAGTGAGTATTTACTCATTTAATTCTTGCTATAATATAGTTTCCCCATTGCAGCGCTGGGGGAACCAAGGCACAAAGAGGTTAAAAAAACTTGCTCAAGATCACGACAGGGGGTCAAGTTAGCAATTTTTTTTCTCTTTACACAAATATCTTTTACATTACTATTCAGTTGCTCGGTCATGTTCCATTCTTTGATACCCCATGGACTTCAGCCTGCCTGGCTTCTCTGTGCATGGAATTCTCCAGGCAAGAATACTGCAGTGGGTAGCCATTCCCTTCTCCATGGGATCTTCCCAACCCAGGGAGCAAACCTGAGTCTCCTGCATTATAACCAGATTCTTTACTGTCTGAGCCACCAGGGAAATCCTGCTTATTATTATGCATTTGTAAAGGAGAGTAATAGGCATTACTGGTTGCTTATCCAGCGTCCATTCACACTTTGAATGTTTTACCCAGATCTTTGTTTATCCATCCCTCCCCAAATAGCCCAAATACTTTACAGGAAGTTGACTGGATCCTTAGGTAAAGCATAAAGCAGCTGGGCATGGCTTGCTTAAGCCAATCAGCACATTCCAATGGCCACGGGCACTGCCTCAGTGGTCCAGTCAGGGCTTGTCCGGAATGTGAGGACAGGTGCTCTCTCCCAAGCGACCTGAACAAGAATACACAGGGCTCCAAGGACCACTGGCAACCATCCTGCCACCATGGGGGGAACAGCAACGGACTAAGGCTGACATCACAGAAAGGGGAAGCGCAACAGAAAGAAACTGGTCTTTAATGTTACTGTTACTGTATAACTTGCCCTACCTTCAGACTTCCAGATAAATGAGCCTATAAATCCTTTTTACTGTGTTTAAACCGGTTTG
Source organism: Muntiacus reevesi (assembly GCF_963930625.1). NCBI lineage: Eukaryota > Metazoa > Chordata > Mammalia > Artiodactyla > Cervidae > Muntiacus > Muntiacus reevesi. The sequence continues at coordinate 63,461,704 of NC_089261.1, forward strand.
AGTCTTCTACTACAACATGAAGTACAGACTAACATGGAGGAGAAGCCCATTAACAACCATGTTTCTCTTAGAATAGATTACTCTTAACCCTTAAATTAAGTCAGGTTTCAGGTATGAAGGAGGAAATAATTCTAGATACGCACATCAAAATAGAAACACAACGCATAATTACCTTTCTAATAAAGGTTTAGATAAAAGCTTGAAAAGAAACTGCCTGCAATTTCATGCGTCCCACGAAGTACTTTTTAATAATTTGATATTGTAAATGTTTTTCGATCTAGATCTCCAGTTGTTCTTGAAAAATCAAAAGGGTCACCACCACTGGGCCCATGTCACTGCAGGACAACAATCAGCTAAAATGGAGCAGCAGCTGCCCCCCAAGTCGCAGAGTCAACACAAACGCAGCCGCTGTAGGATCTGCCCGGCTACTGCATGTATCAAGGTCTGCAGCATTAATATTGTGCAGAACCTGTATCAAATGCCACATACTGAGTAATAAAGAACTATATTCCACCTTCTAAGTCTTAATTTTTTTTTTTTTGGCCACACTCACCACACAGTTTGCAGGACCTTAGTTCCCTGACCAGTGATTGAACCCAAGTCATGGCAAGCAAGTGCTGAGTCCTAACCACTGAACTGCCTAGGAAATCCTGAAGCTTTAACATTTAAATAAAATGGTACAGTTAATTGTAAAGAAAAAAAAACAAGTCAAAAAATGTGTATTTGTCACCATCCCATGGAAAACATCATTCTTTCAAATAGCACTGACTAAATAAATAAATAAATAGCACAGACTACCTATAAATACTTGGTGCAAGCCTTAAACTCAGCAGCAAGTCCCAGAAAAATGCCAAAACATTAATTACTCTGGGTCCAAAAGTTTGACAAATTACTTTAGTATACAGATGGAGACAAAATGTTTTTACACTGTGACAAGAAAAATGTAAAACCCCAAGTTTGAAACACTTGAATACACAGGTGCGCTATTAATCAAAACTTACCTACAAAGATTCTCAAAAGAAATTACAAAAAGGGTGGCAAATTTCAAAGAAATTTTTAATAGTGTAAGGTCAAGCTACATTAGCAAAGTTGGGGACAACATTCTGTAAAGACCTCAAGAGTTAAATAGCTCTACCACCTCTCTGGACAACTCTCATGGAGGGGAGGTTGTTTAATTTTAACAGTACAAACTTTATGGTTTAAAGAAACTAACATGTAATTATTTAGAAAGAATAGGTAGAATATAAGCTATTTTAATAAAATGTCTGAAAAATAGGAAAAAGTTACAAAAGCTATATAAACTTACTAACAAAAACTCCAGTGAAGGAAGGATAAAGGAGGTGCTTGCATAAGAATTCAGTGATACTGGCAACATGCAGATTCTTTAAGTTAGATGGAAGTTTCATGGGGCTTATATTGTTATAATATCTTATTACTTATACATTTAAGACATTCTTTTGTCTGTATGCTATTTTTCACAATTAAATTTTTAATCCAACATATTGACTGTAAAAAAAACCTAATAATCAACCTTCTACATCTACATTCTGATTGAAAAACCTGACTGAACCTGAAATTTTTTTTTACTTTTTAGGTCTTTTCTAAGCAGTTTTTTGAAAGCTACTTGAATAAGAAGAAGAAATGAAATGTGAACAAAGTTTCACTATTCACCTTTAGCACGACCAATGATTGTTCTGTCCTTAGGTTGGGGAAAGCTATGCCTGTGCTATAAATATCTGCTCAGGAAAGCAAACAACTCTACATCAACTCAAGAAACAGATGTATTCCTAGAAGGTTCGTCATTCTAAGAATCACCAATCTGCTTCACCTGTCAGGCTCTCCCTTTCCTCATCTATAAAATAAGCTCCATGTGTTAAAGACTTGAGGAAAGAATTTAAAAACACTTGTAAAGCACCTGGCCCACTGCCTAGCTGGTACTAAACTGTAGTAACTTTTTTTTTTAAATCGCACCTATTATTAGTTAATACAACTTCCTTCTTAGAGTAGAATGGAGACAAAAGGCTGATAACTATTAGAAAATATTTAAGTACAGCAGTCCTAACAACATTGAAATGGGCTAGCTTACCAGATTCCTAACATTTTCAGTTTCCGAGATTTTCAAAAGACTGGCCAAGACGCCTGATACCCCAGGTAGGAGCATGAAAAGTCTTGTAAGGAAGAACAGAAGAAAAGAACTAATCTGATCCTCTCAGTAACTTTCTCTGCTCTACATGAGAAGAGAATGGTGGTGAAGAGGAGGTGTAATTGAACAGATTTTCCCCTCCTTTTACCCAGACACCTGCTGCCCCACAGACAGCTATAAAAGACTTAACCAATCACCTTAAAATCTATACCCAGGTCTAGAATTCTAGGCAGCATATAAACTATTACTACAGAATTTGGGTTTTCCTTAATGATAAAATGCAACTTACTCATGTTTGGTCATCCACCTCCACAAAGGGCATTCAAACAGAGGAGTTGGAATCCTCCTCTACCAGAGGAATGTGGTGTTTCACACACAAACAATTAATGATGGACTGTATCACTATCACAGATTTTTCTTTAACATCCAAGAAACATGAGGTTTAGAAAAATTAAAAAAAGAAAAATCGAGAAGCAAAGTTCTCAAGTCTATCTTGAGATAAAAGAATACATCAACCTGCCATTTATCTTCCTCAGATTCACAAACTGTGAAAGTCCACATATGCGCAAGATTCCCAAAACGTTTTTAACTGTTGAAACTGGATAATAGACACCAGAACTTATTACACTGTTCTATTTTTGTGTACTTCCAGTATTTCCACAATATACCTACTTTAAAGTGTGTACATGTATGTCTTTGCATATAAACTCCCAACACAACAAACTGCTAAAGAAATATTCTATTGTTCAAAATTTTCATATTCCACAGGTAAGTGAATTTCATCTAGCTAGAAATTGTACCACATTCTAGAAATTGTACCACAGGTAACTAGTCTATTAGTAAAGGTCTAGTGAAGGAAATAATTAACTGCCCTGAATAAAACAAGCCTAACCTTGAAAAAAATAGAGGCAAAGGGGAAAGGGGCTAAACAGTTATTCAACTACTGCACATTCATACTCGTTCCCTTCCATTATCTTGTAACACAGGTGAGTAGGTGGAAGAAGGGGAAATATCAAAGCCAAATTTATTGTACATTGACAGGCAGCAGTTTGAAATAAAGAAATCTAAAAAGTCCCCATTAGAAATGAAAACTATTTCTGTGACTACAGGAAAAGGGAAGTAGGGCATATCCACCTTTTAAAAATAACATTCAGTAGCTCATAGTAAGATAACCAGCAACTTCCAATGCCCAAATATGCTTTGCTGATAGACATGAATTCACAAGAGAAATAAAGATCACACTACTGCTGCAATCCTCTTTTTAAACTGCCACTCAATTTTCAAAAGATGTAACCCTAAATCTCATTCCAAAATTTGACTTTTGTTCCTTATGTCCAAAAATAAAACGAATCGAAATTAAATATAGATGCTAACTTTGCAGCAAATTAATCTTTCATCGGCCCTGTGAACAAGAATGTTTTGTTCAAAATTTATGGCAAAACACAACTTACTCAAAAAATAGTAGGTAGAACTACCCTTTACATTATTTCTCAAGTCCAAAAAAAAGGGCACAAGAACTTATTTAAAATGTCAAAGAGAAATACACACTTAAATATACATCCCAAGGGGAGAAAAAAAAAATTATAGAATAAAACTCCTCCACAGGAGTCCTCCATAATACTTCCATAGTAACAATTGCTTTCTTGGGACCAAAGTGACCTGCTCACTTTCACAAAACCTGGAAGGTGTAAATTTACATAATTCCCCTTAAGCTGAAAAATATCAGAAAGTGATTAACTTAGGTCAGCAGAATTTTGTTTCTATCACCAGCCTGAGTGAAGCACATGGCCTTCAGTTCTAAGGTCTTGTTCTCCAACCCACTGAGAAGATACGCTGATAAAACAGAGATCTACTTACCAGGTTAAAGATAGTTTCTACAATATCCCTGTTGGATACTTCTCCAACTTCAACCAAGCCCGTCAGCACGGCAAATTTCATTCTGATACCCCTGATGGGGAGTCCTGGGGTCAGGGACAAGGCACCCCCTTCGGCAGGGGCTGCTTCTCCTTTCCCCCCACCTCCGCCGTCGTCACCTGTTGGTGGCGGGGATGGGACATTATTGTCTTCACTGGCCATGGCGAGTTCACGGGAAAGGACAACTCGGAGTCACGCCGGGACCCAGTCGCCGCGCTAGTAATAAGCACACGGACGCCACGCAAAACGGAAAGGGTCACTCTTCCGAGCTGTGGACAAACCCCAAGAGCAGTTGGTGTGGAAAGTCCTTGGCGTCGCCCTGCTGATTCTGGAGAATGTTTGTCCAATCTCTCTCCCGGAGGCTGACAATAACGCCAAACCCTATTGGAAGATCAGATCGATGTTAAAGGGGCTCGGTTTTGTTGTAGGGTTTTTGAGGAGAGAGGGGAGTAGTTGCTGTCCGTCGAGGCAGTTCCTCCGAGCACCCCGCTTCCAGCCACCCGCGTCCCCGCGGCTCGAGGCGCGGGGTTCCGAGCGCAGGCGGGAGCCGGAGGCCCGGGACCAGGTTCCCTCCTCCCCCACACCCTCGCAGGTTCCCGGCGCAGGGCAACCTCTCCTCACAGGTGCACGGAAAAGAGAACTGTCGCCGGGAAAAGGGGGGGCTGGAGGAGAGCAGGGGCCCCAAGGCGACCCTCGAGGTAGGAAGTTGCCCCTCACCCAGACACCGCGGGCTCGCCCTCGCCCCCCGCCCGGCAGCCGCGAGACGGAGGTGGCGGCGGAGATCCAGGACAGGAAAGGGCGGGGGAAGGGGACGGCGAAGACTCTAACGCTCGGCCCAGGGGGAGGAGTGGAGCACCTCGCGGGCACCTGAGGCTCGTCGGGGAGAGGCGGGAAGGTGTGTAGTGGCCAGAAGGGCGGGGGAGGCCCGGCGGCTGCGACGAGGAGAGGAGGGAGGAGAGAGAGGTCAGCGCACCTGGCCGCAGCCTCCAAGTTTCCCTAGTCCGCTCCCCGGGAGTCCGAGGCTGCACAGAACTCCATGGCTTCCTGGCCCGCCCCACCCCTGCGCTCAGCCTTTGCAAAAACAGCCGCTACCGGCGCTACGGGTGCGGCTGCAGAGGCCGCCGCGGGCGCTGAGGATGCTACTGCCACAGCTCGCCCCGCCACCGCTAGCGCCGCTACCCCTGTGCCCGCTGAAGCTGCTCCCCGCCGCCATGACAGCGCCGAGGGCGGCCGGGCGCGGCGTGCGCGTGCGCGAGCGCGCGGGGCGGTGGGGCGGGCGCGACGGCGGAGGCGACCGCGCGGCGGGGTGGGGAAACGAGGGCGGCCCCCGGGGGCCAGCGGGACGGGGGCGCCGGGCGCAGGCTAGCTCCAGGACCGCCCGTGAGGACAGACGGACGGGCGCGCCGCGCAGGTAGCTCCAGGTGTATCCTTAGCCCGGCCAGAAAAGACCTTTCTTTTCAGGAGCCCACTCTTCCCCCACCTTCCACTCCCCGATCTGTGAAGGTGCTTTGGCGAGTGCCCAGGCGGCGATTCCTACGCTCCTTCTGTTGTTAAGTTACCGTAGGGTCTCCTGGCGCGGAGGGAACCCGCCCGTCGTTGCCAAGGTGTCTTCTTGGAGAAGGACACCTGAGGGACCGCTACGAGCCAGAGAGGTGGCAGCGCCGGAGCCAGCAAGGCTGCTGCCCTTGTCTGAGGGGAGCACAGAGTCCCCACCTCTGACAGCTTTCAGCTGCTGCCCGCCCGCCGCGCTCGGCAGACTTGGGGAGAGATTACCACTGGGATGCCCTGACAGCTGCCACCTTCCCCTCGGAAGGGAGTGTAGGGCCGGAAGATCATTTGCACTAGGAACGGGGAAGATTCCTTGCAGCTGCCGCCCCACCGAACCTCTCCCACATTCTAAGGAAGGGAGGGTTCCTGAGACAGCTGCTCTAAACAGCGTGGAGGCGGGTTCATTCTGCCTGTAGATCTCTGAAGGGTGTTTTCCTCTCGGGATTTTCCAATGTGAAAGTTAGTTTCGCCTCATTCTCAGCCTAGTTTAAGAGATCAATTATATTACGATTAAAAACAGCTCGGATCATCATTTGTGTCCTTCCCCCCTATCCCCCATCAACAGTGAAGTGTTCTTCCTGACGCATTAGTGAAAAACGAACACAAATTACAGAAGAAAGTGGCTTTTCACCCTGAGGGTACTTACTATTCGAAGCCTTAAGGCCTTAAATATATATGTAATGTTTAAACGCTTTAACCTCTGAGCCACCAGGGAAGCCAGTGTTTAAAATACTAGCAGACAAATGAAACAAAAGTGGTGTCAAAGTTAGGAAGTACTACGGAGGAATCAGGAGAAAAATTATATTGGTTTGAGAGAGGAAATAGTTTCCTACAGAAAGGATTATTTGAGATGGACTTGAAAAATGAACTTGATTTCAGCTATCACGTGGAAATGTAGAAGGAGAGGAGCAACATGAGAAAAGACCAGAAGCACAGGAGTGTCTTTAGAAGTTTTAAAGGTTTACACCTTTTTAAAATACTAAAGTGAATTCAGCTGTTCCACAGCTCATGGTTGCAAATATCTGTTTTCTCCAAGTGGGTTTAATATTCCAAAATGAGGCAGACAGTTTTCTCATGATCTGAAATGATGACTTGTGCATGACCAGGCTAAGAGGCAGTATCAAGAGCTTGCTATTCCTGAAAATTTCCAACACCTCAGGTTTACATTTTAAATCCTTAAGTGAATAAGTCTGGAGGAGAAGTGGGTGTGCCAGCAGGACAGAAAGACAACTTTCACTTCACTGTTAACACCTGTGGAAGGAGGCAAGGCAGCATCAAACCATGAATGTCATATATCATTTGCTCCCTCGGATTTGGGCAGAGTCTAATCTTGAGTGCCTTAATATATCTGGCCTATTAAGTGCTAGTAGAGTATTTGTAAGAATAAATTCCCTCATTGAGAAGAAGCAGATGATGCTAAATGCCCTAAACACAGTGTGGTTGTTTCAACAGAAACAAAACTAAAATAATTATTTGAATTTATATATCACATCATCATCAGTGTTAGTTGCTCAGTCATGTCCAGCTCTTTGTGACTCCAGGGACTACAGCCCACCAGGCACCTCTGTCTATGGGATTTCCCAGGCGAAAATACTGGAGTGGGTTGCCATTTCCTTCAGGCTATCTCCCTGACCCCGGGATGGAACCCAGGGTAACCTCCGGCATTACTGGCAGATTACTTACTGTCTGAGCCGCCAGGGAAGCCCACATATATCACATACAGAAAGATAAAAGCAAAATGTTAAAGATGAAAGGGAAAACAGATCATCACAAGTCTTGTTTAGCAGAGAGGAAAAAAGGTATTGTAATTCTGAGGGGCAAATACACCCAAATTTGGAGAATAAAGATGAAAAAATTTGCTTTTAAAACAAAAGGGAAAGGAAGGAATGGGGGGGGGGGGGAAGACTACCTTGTATAAAGCGAGACTTAAATTTTTCATCACCATCTAACATATATCTCTCTCTGATGTCACCACCTTAACAGAATTAAGGGCTAAGGGTTTTCATAATTTTACTTGCCTTCAGCGTACATCGAAGTCATAGCAGAGAAGAAAAACAGCAGTGGATTTAGAACAGGAGGCTTTGTGCATAACTCAAAGGAATTGAAGCAAAGAGAATGTAATTCCAAGGTGAAATTAAAGACTTGATCTATAAGCCTTCACCTATATGCAAAGAAAAGAAAATTTTGATAATAAAAATAGGATGGAATTTTTCTTTGTTTCTACCAGAAAGTATACCCAGTCCACCCAACTGTAACTTCTTGGCATTTTGCTAGAGTATAATTAGATTATAATTTAGGGGAAAGGTACCATCTACAAGACTTACTACGCAGCTAAATGTGTATTGCTGGATTTGGAGTTTTCTTCAAATTGTTATTAAGCGTAACTTATATCATAGACTGGAAATTGATGGCCTTGGCTTGCAGCACCCTCCTCACGAGAAAGGCAGACATTGCTTTTACTAGTCATTAAATCTTACAAATGTTAAGGAAAATTTCGAATGACATCTTTATTGGGCTTTAGACCCTGGGAACAATTGCAATTTAAGAGGAAAAGACATTTGCCTACCCTTATAGTTGGAAACTCAAACATTTAAAAATTTATGTGATTATTCGGGGGCTGCCGGTGCCAGTTGGTCCAAGTGTCCAGGCCTGAGGCGTCCTTACTGAACCCTCCCCCTGCCGGTGCCTCAGAAGGCAGACCATTCATCAAGAATTTTGTATCCAAGGCACAGAAGTTTGTTACCGAAGATGATGAATGCTGACATGGATGCAGTTGATGCTGAAAATCAGGTGGAACTGGAGGAAAAAACACGACTTATTAATCAAGTGTTGGAACTCCAACACACACTTGAAGATCTGTCTGCAAGAGTAGATGCAGTTAAGGAAGAAAATCTGAAGCTAAAATCAGAAAACTAAGTTCTCGGACAATATATAGAAAATATCATGTCAGCTTCTAGTGTTTTTCAAACAACTGACACAAAAAGCAAAAGAAAATAAGGTATTGATATCTCTTATGTCTTACGGAATTGCTGCTGATTTTTTTTTCTTTAAAACTTGGATAGATCCCAAAAGTTATAGTACTTTTGTTTGTGGCTTCACTGAATATTTATGAAGATAATGTCAGATCTAGGCAAAATTAAGAGCATAACAGAAGACTTCCATGAGTTTGTGTATTATGTTAGTCTATGAAAATGTGCTAATGTAGAGATTTTATAATTAGAAATGCATATATTTATGAAACTTGAAAATGAATGTTTTATCAAATTTTGTTTTGATCTATAGGGTTAGCATTGTCTTATATTGTAGGCATAGAGATACAAGCAAATAACTACTGTGTTGTGAAAAAGTAACCAAAATCATGTACTGAATGCACAGCTTTATGTACCCTGTCTACCATCGTGTGCCTCTTTTCCATTTGCTTTCTTGCTGTTTTTCCTTCCCCTAAGGAAAAAATTAGTTTCACATTTGTAAAAAGTAATTTCAGTAGCTAATCATCTAGGAGAGTAGTCTGCACTCTAACTGTTGAAACTTAACCAAAATAAGATACTTTCTCAGTTAGGGCTTATTTATTATATTTAGTAGTAAGGATAGTAGTTTTCTCTTTCATTAATTGAAAATGGAGGCTATAAAAATGAAGATTTTTCTTTGAATTATGGTATGGGGAAGATTTTTTATTAAAAACTTCCTTTGCACAAAATAACCCACTTGGTATCTGAAAAGATGAGTTCTGGTTGTGTGTGTGTTTGAAATAGAAATTTTTGAGGAAAAATAGAAATAGGATGGGAAAAGTACTTGGTAAGTACCTATAACCAACTGCAAATGTTTCTACTCCAGATTTATGTTCTCTCTGGCACAGATTGGATTTTGGAAGGAGTATTTTAAAAAATGGATTAAGTTTGGCTAACCTTATGTAAACCACACCTAGAAGAGAATAGAGTTTGGTCTCAAGTTTATTTGTAGTACCCAGCAGATCAACTTTGCAAAGTCCATTAAGAGTGGATTAGTATCAGAGTCATGAATAAGATGGGAGAGTTTTACATGTAAACTAATTGATGATTTCTCAGTATTTTATCTACTTCTCCCAGACATCTCTGCAAACCCAACTACTGGTTTGCAGAATTTTAGTCATTTAACCATTTTTTAAAATTTAGTTGAGTAGGTTCCATTTGGTAAGGAAATCTGTAGTGTTAGTTAAAATGTTAAATAGGAAAAGAAATCCACTAATATAGTTTATAGTTATTAAATTTAGGCTAATCATGGAATAATCTTCTGTTTGTATTGGTGTAAGATTTGATGACTTTAGCTATTTGAATATATAATAGTCATACTGCAAACATTTTGCATCTCTTTGTGACTTAATTTTCAAACATTTAAAATTGTGTTGCAGTTACACTTTGCTATTTAATAAAAAGCTGTTTCAAAATAAAATAAAATAAAATAAAAGTTTATTTAATTATTCAACATCTAGAAATTCAAAATTATCCACATCAAGTTAATTACGTTTGGAGCATTTTTAAATTCTTGTTTTCCTTGTGTATGTCACACAGGAATAAGAGACTTTGAAAAGGGCAAGTATGCTAGCCAAGACATACATTTTAAGGCATAAAATATTAATGAAGTATTTAGTGTAGTTGACGTAGACATACACCAGATTGGTTGATTTGTCTCTCTTATTTTCCCATGTCAATTTCATTCTTAAGTGGTGTATAAATAGGTTGCCTGTTTACAGTATTCTCTTACAATGAGAGAGAATGTAGCTCTCAAAATGTAGCTCTCTTACAATGAGAGATAATTACAAGATAGTAATTGTCATGAGGCTGCAATGAAATGGACCACCACCCTACTCCCCCCTCCCTTGGCAATCTATGTAAGTGCAGATCCCTGGAATGACTATTGGCACTGTTCCCTCAGTTCTGAATTGTTATCTAGGTGAGGTCTCTGAGAAGCCAGTGTGTCCCCTGAGAGTGGTAGGTTACCATTTCAGCCACCAAGCTATAAATGGTAGTTCATGTAGGTAATGAGACCAACAGGAGATTGTTTCCAAGCAGACAGGAAAGGAGATTCCTTTTTCCAGCCCTCATTCTCTGGGGTTTGAACTTTGAAATGCTTGCTAATATTAGATTCCTCTGGAGAGGGGAATGACTACCCACTCCTGTATTCTTGCCTGGAGAATTCCATGGACAAAGGAACCTGGCGGGCTACAGTCCATGGGGTCACAAAGAATTGGATGCGACTGAGTGGCTAACAGTTTCACTTTTCACTTTCACTCCACAAGGTGACTTCTGTCATACAGAGGCACACTTAAGAGTATTCCGTCTTAGAACCCAAGCCACATGGAGAAACTGTGTGGAGAACAATCAGTAGCCCCAGCTGAGTTCCCAGCTATCAAACAATGTCTGTCCTCCATGAGAGTGAGACATTGTGGGTATTCCAGCCAGGTTGAGCCTTCAGAAGACTGCAGCCCTACCACATGATATAGAATTGCACTGTTGGATCCAGTTAACCCACATAGAATTTCTTTTTTTTTTTTTTTTCCCCCACATAGAATTTCTAAGAGGCTATAAATATTTGTTCATTAAAGCTACTGAATTGTGGAATTTCTTGTTATATGGCAATAGATAGAAAACTAAAATATCAGATAAAACAGATTATTTAGCTTTGGATTACTCTCCCTAACCATGTTACTTTTGTTGGTCCAGTTTGTTGGTCCAAACTTTAAAAAATATTCCAGCCTGGCCACAGCTATGCTGTAACTAAGAGGGCCTGCATGTTAAAGAAGGTGGTGGCAACGTATTTAGCTAGAGATTCACAGGGGAAAGGGGGATTTTGTGTTATGATCACATTTGGGGTTATAAATAAAGTTCACAAGAAATTTTCCAGAGAGGTTTTCTCTGAGAAGACTTAGGTTTAATTTGATTTTAAAAAGTACCCATTTCCTTACAGACACCACCCCAAATTATTTCTCTACTGAGAAATGTTAAACAACCACCATTCATACACATACCTGTATTAAAAATACAGGAAGGGGGAAAAAAATATAAGAGAGACTTCCTAGGTGGTCCAGTGGTTAAAACTCTGCACTTCCACTACACGAGGCTCTGGTCAGATCCCTGGTCAGGGATACCACATGCCTCAAAGTGTGGCCAAAATAATAAATAAAAACATAGGAAGAAAATGTTCAATTCTACTACTAATCAAATAAATATGAATTAAAATAATATTGAGGTAACACATTTTATCTTGCTCATTGCAGATATTTATAGTACTCAGTGTTGGCACAGGAAAAATGTGTACTCTTATTTACTGCAAATATATAACATCACTGAGAAAGAGTCCCGTAGTATACTGCTCTTTTGACTCTTAAGAATGTACCTAAGCATAATCAAGTAGCTCAGAGGTAGAGTTAAAACCATGTTTTATGTCAGTATTATTTATAATTTCAAAAATTTAGAATAAAAAAAAATTAGAATCAATGTAACACACACACACCCTCCCCCCAAAAAAAGGATTGGTTAGGTACACTGTGGTTCTTTCACACTGTGGGATTCTCTGAAGCCATTAAAAATGGCATTGAAGATAGTAAATAGACATACAAAATTTTCATTATATAATAAATCAAGGGACTCTGCCTTTTTGAGTCATGTGCCACTGATGATGTGGTACCAAATAGGAACAAAAAGTATTTAAAGCAGAAGGAACTTCACTTACTAATTCAAATCTTTCCAAAAATATTTCCTGAGTGTTAAGGACTACACCAGACATTAAGATTAGACATTAGACATTTAGGTTAGAAGAGAAAAATCTAGCCTGTCTTGAGAACTCACAGTCTAATCATTGAGACAGACATCACAATGCAATATATTAAGCCTGTAAAAACCTAATAGGGAGACTTCCAAGAAAAGATTAAAAAATAAATAGAACAGGCCAGATGAAAAAGTCAGGGAAGATAATTCCATGATATGAAAAATCTCCAGAGGGTTAGGAGAAAAGGGAACCCTCCTGCACTGTTGATGGGAATGTAAATTGGTGTAGCCACTATGGAAAACAGTATGGAGCTTCCTTAGAAAACTAAAACTAGAGTTACTTGTGAGCCAGAAGTCCTACTCTTGGGGATATATCTGGAAAAGATGAAAACTCTAATTCAGAAAGATATATGCTCCCCAGTATTCATAGCAGCACTGTTTACAATAGCCAGGATATGAAAGCAACCTAAGTAGCAATCAACAGATACATAGATAAAGAAGATGTGATATATACACACAATGGAATATCACCCAACCATAAAAAAAATGAAATACTGCCATTTGCAGCAACATTTGCGACCCTAGAAATTATATATATATTGAGTAAAGTCAGAGAAAGACAAATATTATATATCACTTATGTGTGGAATCTAAAAAATACAAATGAGCTTATTTATGAAACAGAAACAGGCTCACAGACATAGAAAACAAACTTATGATTACCAAAGAAGAAAGAGGGAGGAAGGAGGGGTAAATTAAAAGTGTGGGAGTAATAGATATACACTACTATATATATGTGAACAACAAGGTCCTGCTATATATATAGCACAGGGGATTATATTCAATATCTTGCAATAACCTATAGTGGAAAAATAACACAAATATAGATGTATATAACTGAATCACTTTGCCGTACACCTAAAAGTAACACAATATTGTAAAGCAACTATACTGCAATTTAAAGAAAAGTCTCCAGAATGGCTGGACATCTTAACTCTTAGGAGACAACTGAATCAAACTGTCATTCTTAAATACTTATATATTCATTATGGATAGAGCTATAGAGCAGTAAAAAACACATATATACTGTTAACACATATATTGAAAAGCAGATCCTACCACCCCCATTTGGATCACACCCTCTTTACAGATTCTGTTTATTTATGAGGACCTTAAGTGTGGGAAACTCTCATCCCATGAAGTTAAATGGTATTCTGATTGTTTAAAATGTCATGATAGCTTTTATGATCCCTGCACAAAGAGGGACATGGAATTGAATCTGTGTTTACAAAATAGGCTGCAGAAGGGAAAACACTGAGTAGATTATGCGCCATTCTTGACTGTATTATGGGAGAAAATTACGTTAGCATAATCAAGAACCCATGGCTAAATTAAAGTTGTTATATAAAAATGATGAGTATGGGATGGCAGGCAGATTGTTAATAGCAAGTTGACTAAAGAGGAAGCTACAGAGGCTGAGGGGACCACAGCAAAACCAGGCTAAGGCCTGGGTTCTACCCTGAAGGCAATCTGTTGCCTTTAGGGAATGTCAAACCCTATCTAGTGATAGGATTTCACTAGACTCCTAAAATCACTGGCAACTACCCAACCCCAATACATATTTGGGTAGAATCACCCATTGTATAGTACTAGTGGGATGCAGTATTTATATTAGTTTACAATAATTTGCATTTATAGAGGTGTGCAATTGTGTGGAATAATGAGATTAACACATTCATTGTAGGAGGGTGCTTAGTTTTAGTCTTTTTCGTCAAAATGTTGAGAAACTGAAAGTGAAGTTAAAATGTCTTCTCTGGGACTTCCGTAGCAGTCCAATAGTTGGTAATCCATGCTTTTAATACAGGGGGGTGCAGGTTCAATACCTGGTCAGGGAAGTAGAATCTCACATGCCTCACGACTCAGCAAAAAAAAAGTCTTATCTCCCCATTGGTAGATAATCACACTATCTTTACTGAGGGGCTCAGAAGTTTATAAATATTATTTACTGTCAATCATCAAGAAAATGCAAACCAAAACCACATTGAGGTATCACCTCACACTTGTTAAAATGACTATCACCAAGAAGACAATAGGGGGCTTCCCTGGTGGCTCAGTGGTAAAAAAAAATCTGCCTGCTAATGCAGGGAACACTGGTTCAATCCCTGGTCTGGGAAGATCCCACATGCCTCAGAGAAACTAAGCCCACATACCACAACTATTGAGTCTGTGCTCCAGAACATAGCAGCCACAACTACTGAACCTACATGCTGCAACTCCTGAAGCCTGCACTCCCTGGAGCCCATGCTCAGCCACAGGAGACGCCACCTCGATGAGAAGCCCAGAGAGCAGCCCCACTGCTCACCACAACTAGAGAAAAGCCCAAGCCACAGTGAAGACCCAGCACTGTCAAAAATAAATAAATTTTTTTTTAAGAAAGAAGAAAATAGATAAAAAGCATTGGAAATTATGTGCAGAAAAGGGAACCCTTGTACACTGTTGGTGGGAATGTAAATTTGTTCAGCCACTGTGGAAAACAGTATGGCGGTTCCTCAAAAATTAAAAATAGAGCTACCATATGATCCAACATTCTACTTCTGAGTATATATCAAAAGGAAATAAAAGTAGGATATTTAAATTATAAATGTGTTTGTACTCCCTATTTTATGGCCACATTATTCACAAGGGCCAAGATATGGAAATAATATTTTTGTTGCTGTTCAGTCTCTATGTCACGTCCAACTCTTTGTGACCCCGTGGACTGCAGTGCGCCAGGTTTCCCTCTTCTCCACTGTCTTCCAGAATTTGCTCAAACTCACATCCATTGAGTTGGTGACGCCATCCAACCATCTCATCCTCTGTCGCCCCCTTGTCCTCTTGCCCTCACTCTTTCCCAGTATCTGGGTCTTTTCCAATCAGTCACTTCTTCGCATCAGGTGGCCAGAATATTGGGCCTTCAGCTTCAGCATCAGTCCTTCCAATGAATATTCAAGTTTAATTTCCTTTAGGCTTGACTGGTTTGATCTCCGTGCAGTCCAAGGGACTCTCAAGAGTCTTCTCCAATACCACAATATGGAAACAACTTAGGTGTCCATAAGTGGATGAATGGATAAAGAAGATGTGGTATATAAACTAAACTATTACTCAGCCAACAGAAAGAAGAAAATACTGCCATTTGTGATAATATGAATAGACCATAAGAGGATTATGCTAAATGAGATAAATCAGACAAAGAAAGGCTAATACTACGATATTACTTATATGTGGAATTAAAAAAAAAGCAAAACTCATAAGAACAGAGTAGAATGGTGATAACCAGAGACTGGGGGGAAGGGTGGGAGAATTGGGGAGATGTTGTTTGAGAACAAGAACAACTAAGAGAAAAATAAGTCCTGTAGATCTAATGCACAGCATAGTAATTATAGTTAACAATGCTATATTCTGAACTTCAGAATTGCTAAGAGTCTAGATCTTAATTGTCCCCACCACAAAAAAGAAAGTGATATGGTAGAGGTGTTAGCAAACACAATGGTGGTAATCATATTGCAATGTTGACAATATATCAAATCAACATCTTAAACTACAGTTCTGTCGCTCAGTTGTGTCTGACTTTTTGCAACCTATGGACTGCTGAACGCCAGGCCTCCCTGTCCTTCACCAGCTCCCAGAGCTTGCTCAAACTGCCCATCAAGTTGGTGATGCCATCCAAACATCTCATCCTCTGTCATCCCTTCTCACGTCTTAAACTTACATGATGTTATATATCAATTATATCTCAATTAAAAAAAAAAATTTCCTGGAGAAGGAAATGCCTTGAGTCTAGAAGAACAAAGAAGATAGTATGACTTGAAAGAAGGCAATTTTTCTGAAGTGTTCAAACCAAGATAGCAAAGACTGTCAAGACCTAAAGTTTAGGAAAAGCATAGGTTCTAGGGCCTACAGAACCACACAGGGACTATATCCAATGAATAGATGCAGGTGGAGTTGAAGAGAGAAATGTAAGATTATCTACCGAGATGAGAAAGATCATCAGGGAGAGTGTAAAATGAAGAGGAACACAGCTACCGAGTATGGGGCTTGTGATAGATAACAGAATGTCCCATAAGAATATCCAAATTCTATTAGGTTGGTGCAAACCTAATTGCAGTTTTGGACTGTGAATTTTAAATCATTATACCAATGCCCAAACATATCTTTATTAATCAAAATAGAAACCATTAAAATCAACACATTTTTTTGCCAGTGAGAAATAAGTTTGTTTATTCCTATAGCATAAAAATCCATGTTTAGGTTTGGACGAACTCTTGGAAAGCATTTTCTGCCTCCTGTTGGCTGTGGAGGCATTTTCCCTGCAAAAAGTTGTCGATATGCTTGAAGAAGTGGTAGTCAGTTGGCAAGAGGTCACGTGAATATGGCCGATGAGCCCAAAGTTTGTAGTCCAATTCATTCAACATTTGAAGTGTTGGTTGTGTGACATGTGGTCAGGACTTGTCATGCAGAATTGGACCCTTTCTGTTGATAGATGCTAGCTGTAGGCATTGAAAGTTTTGGTGCATCTCATCAATTTGCTGAGCATACTTCTCAGATGTGATGATTTTGCTGGGATTCAGAAAACTATAGTGGATCACATGGGCAGCAGACCAACAAACAGTGACCATGATATTTTTTTGGTGCAAGTTTGGCTTTGGGAAGTACTTTGGAGCTTCTCGGTCCAACCACTGAGCTGGTCATTGCCAGTGGTTGTATAAAATCCACTCTTTGTTGCATGTCACCATCTGATCAAGAAATGGTTCACTGTTGTTGTAAGAGAAGACACTTCAAAATGACTATTTTTTTCATTTGCCATCAGCTCATGTTGTTGTTCACTCATTCAGTTGTGTGTAACTCTTTGCGACCCCATGGACTGCACCACGCCAGGCTTCCCTGTCCTTCACTATCTCCCAGAATTCAACTTCAGTCCTTCCAACAAATATTCAGGGTTGATTTCCTTTAGGATTGACTGGTTTGATCTTCTTGCTGTCCAAGGGACTCTCAAGAATCTTCTCCAACACCACAGTTCAAAAACATCAATTCTTTGGTGCTCAGCCTTCTTTATAATCCAACTCTCATATCCATACATAACTACTGGAAAAGCCATAGCTTTGACTTTTACAGACCTTTGCTTTTTAATATGCTGTCTAGGTTTGTCACACCTTTTCTTACAAGGAGCAAGCATCTTTTAATTTCATGATTGCAGTCACCATCTGCACTGAGTTTGGAGCCCAAGAAAATAAAGTTTGTCACTGTTTCCCCATCTATTTACCATGAAGTGATGGGACCAGATGCCATGATCTTAGTTTTTTGAATGTTGAGTTTTAAGCCAGATTTTTCACCCTCCTCTTTCACCTTCATCAAGAGGTTCTTTAGTTCCCCTTTGCTTTCTGCCATTAGGGTGGTGTCAGCTCATGAGCATCCACTCATCAAGTTTTGTCACCTTTCCAATTTGCTTCAAATGCCAAATAACTACAGCATGGTTGACGCTGAGTTCTTCAGCAACTTCTCGTGTAGTTGTAGGAGGATCCTCTCAGTTGGTGGTTGTCGTCTTCCAACGGTCGGCCACTGCACCCTTCATCTTCAAGGCTCTCTTCTCCTTTGCAAAACTTCTTGAACCACTGCTGCATTGTGCATTTGTTAGCAGTTCCTGGACCAAATGCGTTGATGTTGCAAGTTGTCTCCACTGCTTTATGACCCATTTTGAACTTGAATAAGAAAATCACTCAAATTTGTTTTTTGTCTAACATCACTTCTGTAGTCTAAAATTAACTATAAAATAAACAGCAAGTAATAAGTCATTTGCAAACCATATATATATATAAAGGATACAAGAAATTAAATTAAAATGATGTATAACATAACCACATTTATTTAAGAATATATTCCAATATCAAATGGCAAAGAGCGACAACAGAAAACCTCAATTACTTTTGCACCAACATTACAATCCCTGGAACCATGTGAATATATTAATTCACATGGAAAAGCACTTTACAGATGATTATATTAAAGCTCTTGAGATGGGATATTATCCTGCATTAATTATTTCAGCCCAGTATAACTACAAAGGTCCCCATGTGTGAAAAAGAAAGGCAGAAAGTATAGAGTCGGTGAGAGATTTGAAGATGCTACACTGATGGCTTTGAAGAGGGAGGAAGAGGCCACAGGCCAAGGAATTCAGGCAGTGTCTAGAAGCTGGAAAAGGTAACGAAACAGATTTTCACCTGCAATCTCCAGAAGGAACGCAGCCCCACCAATGCCTTGAGTTTGGCCTAGTGAAACCCATTTTAGAATTTTGACCTCTAAAAAGGTAAGATGAATTTGTATTGTTTTAAGCCATATTTTTTTTTTATAAAAAGTTTAACTATTTTGCCACCTTCTTCATATATGCAGCTAGGCTCAAATATAGAAAATGACATTTTGAAGCCATAACTGCCTAATTCTGTAGTTCTTACCATTGACCATTCTCAAGAATCACCTTTTATAAATCCCAGTGCCCACGCCAATTAAATCAGAATCTTGAGTAGGATCCAGGCATCAATAAATTTTACAGCTTCCTAGGTAATTACAGTATAAGGCCTAGTTTACAACCACTGAACTCTTTTTTTTTTTTTTTTTTTTTTGGCCTTGCAGGATCTTAATTCCCTGACCAGGGATCAAACCTGCACCCTTGACAGTGGAAGCATAAGAGTCCTAACCACTGAACCACCAGGGAATTCCCTGAACTAATTTTTATTGATTAGGGTATGATTGCACTTACTCATGACTTCTGTGATGACATATGTGTGTATATATATACATGTGTATATATATATGTGTGTGTGTGTGTGTGTATAAAAATAATAAAATGTGTTTATGTTAATTAAAAATAAGCTGTATTAATATAAAGATTTTAGTGTCACTCAGATTATTAGAAACAACCTGGAAAGTCTCTAAATCTGAACAATCTGGATCATGTATTTCTAGCCCAAAAACAACAGTCTTCTAAATCAGAGAGAGAACAACTGTGAGTTCTGTGTAAATAGAAAATGACAGATAGTTGCTAAATTTCATATTAAAAGCAAGACAGAAATAGTGTAAACTTCAAAATAATTTATTTCTAAAGCAAAATGTAGTAAGAAATTAGCATTTAGGAAAATGTAATTTCCAAGATCTAAAAATGAAATTACTAAAAGTCGGTGATCAACAACTATGGAAGAAATAACTGAGGGAAATTATTTTATGTTGTAAAGTAAAATTAAAAAGTCTTTATTCGTCTGCTAAATTCAGTTTCTTTTAATGGGAAGTTAAAGAATGATAGTTAACAAATGATAGTTTAACATTTATGTCTTTAAGCTTTAGAAAAACAAAATGTATTTTGCTTATGTCATTTTAACCACTTGAGAAAAATCTCATACAGAAAGTAACACAAACCAGTACTGAGATAGTTCTAGTTCCATGAGTCATAGTTGTAGAAGCTTAAAAGGCAAAGAAAAAAACTATTGAATTGAAGTCCTGGAAAAATGAGGTAAGATGAACTTAAATGGAAACAAGTATGGTAAGCCACCCCCAGACTATAATACACATTTATGTCAGCCTTCTGTTTTGTTCTTTACAGATGGATGGGAATTAAGAATAGAAAATAATTTTCCTTTTTTTAAAATTCTCCCTCAACCTTTGTTAAACAAGGCGGTAGAGTACAAAATGAGCAAAAACAACTGAGCAAATAAATTCCCCCCCCCCCCTTAGGTTGCTAAATATTTGACTGCTAAGAAACCAAAGTGAATTCACTTTTTTTTGTACTATTAGTTAATTCTGAGTTGTGATAACTCAGTCAAGCTAGGTAAATCTTACCTTTTCAATAAGAAGAATAAAAGAAGACCAGAGACATCTACTGAGTTTTTCATTCCAAATCCAAAGATTGTTAGTATGTCTGGGTGTGTGTGAAGAACTTCTGGTGGCCAGGAGTAAAAGGAAAGAGACTACTTAGGATAACACTTAAGTAGCCTACACAAGTGGAGAAGGCGATGGCATCCCACTCCAGTGCTCTTGCCTGGAAAATCCCATGGACAGAGGAGCCTGGTAGGCTGCAGTCCATGGGGTCGCTAAGAGTCGGACACGACTGAGTGACTTCACTTTCACTTTTCACTTTCATGGACTGGAGAAGGAAGTGGCAACCCACTCCACTGTTCTTGCCTGGAGAATCCCAGGGACGGGGGAGCCAGGTGGGCTGCCATCTATAGGGTTGCACAGAGTCGGACACGACTGAAGCGACTTAGCAGCAGCAGCAGCAGCAGCCTACACAAGATGGAGGCAGAAAGGGGAAAGGAAAGAATTTAAGATATATTTTTAAAATAGAACTAACAGGACTTGGTGATGCATTGTATCATGTTCCTCTCTTAGGAACCGCGTGAACTGTAGCCTGCCAGGCTCCTCTGTCCGTGGGATTTCCAGGCAAGAACACTGGAATGAGATGCCATTTCCTTCTCTGATGTATTGGATGTTTGTGGGCAAAGATGAAAGAAACAGAGCAATGAAAAGTGGTTTCTACTTCTTGACTTGAGCAATTTGTGGACATGCAGTTGCCTGAGTTGGGTTGGGAGATGGGTTGGGAGAAAGGTTGGCAGTGAAATCAAGGACTTGCTTCACTCACTCGTTACTACCGTAGCTCCTGAAGGCATTTTAATTGATTCTTTTTCCGCTCTAAGTGGATGGTGAAGAGGAGACCCCAGGTCAGTCCTGGAGCTCTCTGAAACGTAAAGGGAGGTGAGGGGAAGAGAAGGAACTAACGAAGGAGATTGAGAAAGGGAAGGCCAACAAGGTAGGTGGAAAACAGGAGTGGGGAGTCACAGAAGCCAAGGGAGGGAAGCGAGTCAACGAGGAAAATGATCAGGGTATGACTGTGCTTACTCATGACCCTGGTTAATATGATATTGGCTCGTGGAAAATTGTGAGACATATCTGTACCAGTGGCTGCACCTGTGAAAGAATGTGCTTTTGTGTCACAGCTACATTCACATGTTCAGTTCACCCCACCCTTGCTCCCCACAAATTTTCGTTATCTGTGACAAAATTGATGATGGTACATTTATTATTCCTCTTATGGTATTTCTTTCTTCTACTTTAAATGACACTGAAGGGTCTTACATAAAACAGTAATGCATATGCCAAAAAGAAAAAACCAAAAAGAAGAAAAAAACAAGAAAACAAAACAAAAATAATGCATCTTAGTTGAAGAAAGTTTGGGAAAATGTAGAAAATTTCTTAAAAACAAATTACACCCACTTTTGCAACACCCATACATCTTTGACCCTTGGTGTACATATGTAGCCCCATAAATAAATGATTATTATAAAATGGAGATCAGGTGAAACATATTGCTTGTAGCCTTCTTTTTTTCACTTAGAAATGTATCACTAACATTTTCTGTGTCACTAGTCTTTTAAACGTGACCTTAAAAATAGCTGTATATTATTACTTTATTGGACTTTCCAGGTGACTCAGTGGTTAAAAAAAAGAATAGGCCTACAAACGCAGGAGACTCAGCTTCCATTCCTGAGTTGGGAAGATCCTCTGCAAGAGGAGGAAAAGGCAACCCACTCCCGGATTCTTGCCTGAGAAAGCCCATTGACAGAGGAGCCCGGTGGGCCACAATCACAAGAGGATGGCACAACGGGGTGCAAAAGGAGAAGGGGGCGGCCGAGGATGAGATGGTTAGTTAACGTCACCAGCTCATTAGACATGAATCTGAGCAAACTCCCCGAGACAGGGAAGGACAGGAAAGCCTGGCATGCTGCAGTTCATGGGATTGCAAAGAGTCAGACATGACTAAGTAACTAAATAACAACAAATGGTACCCTAAAAGCAATTAGTGCTTAGTAAATGTAAGCTGTTATAATAATCATTAAAGCACATGTTGTTAATTGACTGTACTTTTAATTTTTTGAAAAAAATTATAAACACTTTCTGATCAATAAAGCTATCTACTGTTTTGTTTACCAGCTACTCTGGCATTCGGACCCTGCATATAATTTTTGATTCAATCACAAATTTCATTAGTTTCTTCGACCCAAAGAGGTAACTCTTAACAATGGGTTTTTCTTTGTTCACTTAGACCATTAGTTAGTTAGCTAGTTCAGTTGCTCAGTCGTTTCCGACTCTTTGCGACCCCATGAATCGCAGCACACCAGGCCTCCCTGTCCATCGCAAACTCCCGGAGTTCACTCAAACTCATGCCCATCAAGTCGGTGATGCCATCCAACCATCTCATCCTCTGTCTTCCCCTTCTCCTGCCCCCAATCCCTCCCAGCATCAGGGTCTTTTCCAGTGAGTCATCTCTTCGCATGAGGTGGCCAAAGTATTGGAGTTTCAGCTTCATCATCAGTCCCTCCAATGAACACCCAGGACTGATCTCCTTCAGGATGGACTGGTTGGATCTCTCCGCAGTCCAAGGGACTCTCAAGAGTCTTCTCTAACACCACAGTTCAAAAGCATCAATTTCTCAGTGCTCAGCTTTCTTCACAGTCCAACTCTCACATCCATACATGACCACTGGAAAAACCATAGCCTTGACCAGACGGACCTTTGTTGGCAAAGTAACGTCTCTGGTTTTTAATATGCTGTCTAGGTTGGTCATAACTTTCCTTCCAAGGAGTAAGCGTCTTTTAATTTCATGGCTGCAGTCACCATCTGCAGTGATTTTGGAGCCCCAAAAAATAAAGTCTGACACTGTTTCCACTGTCTCCCCATCTATTTCCTATGAAGTGATGGGACCAGATGCCATGATCTTAGTTTTCTGAATGTTAAGCTTTAAGCCAGCTTTTTCACTCTCCTCTTTCACTTTCATCAAGAGACCATTAGGCATCCATAAAACCAAACTATTTAACTGATCTTTCTCAGAAAATTTCAAATCACAAGAACAGTGCTTATCTGATAAAATATATCAACAAGAATCTAGGACTAAACACGACAAACTAGTAGAGACTCCTGCTCTGCCCACTGGGCTGTCAAAGCTGCCTGATTCCTCTGCGATGCTCTCTGTAGGGAGTGAAAGGCAAGAGGCCAAGCAAAGTTCACCGGCACCCAGAAGGAATGGAGCTCCTGAATTCTGTTCTGCCTGAAACAGCAGCTGCACTCGCCTCTGGCACTTCCCTAGCGGCTCACAGACTACGATGCACCAGGTTTCCAACCTCACCAGATCCTTTTGCTCCTCCATCAAGAAAGAATTATTCTGACTTCTTTTGTAGTAAGCTGAGTTCTCACTCACCTCTTGGTCTCTTTTTTAATCACTGAAAATTCTTCAGGGTTCCTACATATGAAGTATTTGAATCAAAAGTTTTGGAAAGTTTTTTGGAAAAAAGCAGGAGCAACCAGACAGCCTTCCTTCTCCGCCTCCACCTCCTTGAATAAAACTCTTATTTTGTGGACTCTGGGTTATCTACCATGATCTCTTTCTACTGGGTTCCTAGCGTGCCAACTAGAAAAATTACAGGTAGTATGTTTACACAGCCTGCATTTCTATTTACAAAATCTCTCTGCAGAGTTTGCGAAGTTGGATGTTTGTTTTGTTTCCTCCCCCCCTTTTTTTCATGGCTGCACCTGTCGATCCGACTCTAACCAGCAGCCAATGAGCACCGAGGTCTGAAGCCAGTTTCCGACAGAGGAAGTCAGGGGGTGAGGTACCCATCAAACTGGTTTGACTGCTTGAAGATGGCTGGTTACCCAGTTTTAGCAAAAAATGGAAACAACAAAATAACCTCACTGTTTGGATTTCTCAAGACGGAAACTGAATTTGAGGACTGTGAATGACCACGAATACACATTTTTTTTAAAGCATTTTAGGACTGCCATGTAGACGGAGCTCTAGAGAGTTGCACTGTTCTTACAAACAGCACAGACTCTATTATGCCCTCAGGATGAAAGAGTTAGGTCTCCAACAACCTAACCAATTGCTGGGCCACTCTGACGATGAGGAAAATGAGTCCCCTGGGTTACACGAAAGGTGCTGAATCTAAGGACCCCAAACCCGTTCCTTTTCAATGCTGGCATTTAGCTTCCTAATTTAGTGGAAATGAAAGGAAGGAATATACTTAAATAAATATTCTCACTCTAGTTGCCTAAAGAATTCATTTCAAAAACGAGGAAAGGAGAGTTTAATTCTATTGGGAGTCCATTTTGTATATTCTTATTTATTTCCTCTGAGTCTCATATTCTTCATCTATAAAACAGGACTAACAAAACCTATGAAATGGATTGTTCCAAGAATCAAGCAAGGAAAGAATTACCACTAGATATGGTAATCACTTCTAAAAGAAAGTTTTTATATGTATAACATAATGAACAAATAATTGGAAAACCAATTTTTCTTTGAGAATCACACAAACTTTATAACTTAGTTCCTTTCTTATTACCAATGAAACATTGGTAATAGACACCCTCTTCCGTGGAAAGACATGAACCATCCTTATCTTCAAGGTCACCTTTAATTACCTCTCCTTTTCACATCCACAAAATACTGCTTATGCTTCTTATCAACACTTACCTTATTCTGCTTTAATTACTTGCTTATCCTGGTGGCTCAGACAGTAAAGAATCTGCCTGCAATGTGGCAGACTGGGGTTCAATTCCTGGGTGGGGAAGATCCCCTGGAGAGGGGAATGGCAACCCACTCCAG
The DNA here is from genome assembly GCF_963930625.1 of Muntiacus reevesi. Taxonomy (NCBI): domain Eukaryota; kingdom Metazoa; phylum Chordata; class Mammalia; order Artiodactyla; family Cervidae; genus Muntiacus; species Muntiacus reevesi. Next base: position 63,486,734 of record NC_089261.1, read on the forward strand.
TATTCTTGCATGGAAAATCCCATGGACAGAGGGGACTGGTGGTCTATACTCCATGAGAGTTGGACAGGACTAAGAGGCTAACAATTTCACTTTCACTTGCTTACCAATCTCTTTCCTCCACAAGATTGAATTCTTTGAGTCTTTCCCCCCTTACAACATCTGGCATGATGTCTTGGATGTAGTACATTTTCCATAAAAGCCTGCATTGAAATGAAAGAAGTTGAACATAGAACCTGTTATAGGATCTCGCTGTTTCCTATTGGCAGCCATGTCCTGATTGGAGCCGTTTTTTAAATTCTCTGTCAGTGGAAAATGGACCAGAGGAGGGAGTACAGCTACCAACAAAATGAGTTGGTAAGGACAGCCTTTTAAGAAAGAAGGAAGATTAAATTGTTAAATGCAGATAGCTAGGGAAGGATGAGGGCTGGTAAAGGTTCATTGGTTTTCCTGGTGACTAGGGATGACCTTCAGTAGAGCTAGAATGGCCTCGGTTAAGTGACAAGGAAAAGCCAGCTAACTGTAGGCTTCAAAGTGAGTGGTGGTGGTTTAGTTGCTAAGTGGTGTCTGACTCTTGCAACCCCATGGACTGTAGCCTGTCAGGCTCCTCTGTTCATGGGATTCTCTAGGCAAGAATACTGGAGTGGGCTGCCATTTACTTCTCCAGGAGATCTTCCTGACCCAGGAATCGAACCTGGGTCTCCTGCATTGCAGGCAGATTCTTTACCAACTGAACAATAAGGGAAGCCTCAAAAGCCTTAAAAGTGAGTGAGTGGTGATAATTGGCTGGAAAATAGTACAGGTTATAGACCCTATTTCTGCTTCAAGGTTGAGCTCAGGTCCAGAATGACACATCCATACCCTCCACAAGTCTACTCTCCAGCCATGCCAGCCATATCACAGCTTCCTCTTTACACACAGTGATTTCCCATCTGCAAGATTTCCTTCTTGGTCTCCCCAAATAACCTGAGAGGCTCCAATGTCAAGGACCGGGAAACTCAGAAGTCTTTTCTCAATTGCTCCAGCTTAATATGTTCTGTTTTGCCCTGAAGTTGATAACATGCAAGCATTATTTTTTAAGAAATTATTTATTTAATTGGCTGCACCAGGTCTTAATTGTGGCATGTGGTTTGATTCCCCCCCCACACACAGGCTCTAGGCACACGAGCTTCAGTAGCTGTGGCACCTAGGCTTAGCTGCCCTGCAGCATGTGAAATTTTTCCCAACAAGGAACTGAACCGGTGTCCCCTGCACTGGGAGATGGTTTCTTAAGCACTTGAACACCAGGAAAGTCCAGCACATGGGATTTTTAGTTGTGGCAGGTGGGACCTAGTTCCCTGACCAAGGATCAGACCCGGCCCCCCCCCACAGTTGTTGTTCAGTTACTAAGTCGTGTCCGACTCTTTGTGACCCTCCAGACTGAAGCACACCAGCCTTCCCTGTCCTTCACTGTCTCCCAGAGTTTGCTCAAACTCATGTCCATTGAGTTAGTGATGCCATCCAACCATCTCATCCTCTGCTGCTCCCTTCTTTTGCCTTCAACCTTTCCCAGCATCAGGGTCTCTCTATTGAGTCAGCTCTTTGCATCAGGTAGCCAAAGTTTTGGAGCTTCAGTTTCAGCATTAATCCTTCCAATGAGTATTCAGGGTTGATTTCCTTTAGGATTGACTGGTTCAATCTCCTTTCAGTCTAAGGGATTCTTGAGAACCTTCTCTAGCACCACAATTCAAAAGCTCCCGTTGCATTGGGAGTGGTCTAAGCTACTGGACCACCAGAGAAGTCTAAGTTACATGTAAGATTTCTGATGGCATTAAATACATTCAGCCTACTATTAGCATTAGGTAAATGTATCCCTTATTAGTCTGTAAGGGATAAACAGACTTTAACAAATACTAAATCTTCTTTTCATCATATTAAGATACTAATTATTCATATTAAATAGTAGATAATGGGTGTTATGATTGTCTTAAGCAGATTCAGACAAGGAATTTTAAGTCAGAAAAATTAAATAGAAACTTTTATAGTCTCATTTTAATCCAACAAACATGTATTGAATATCTTTTGTGTGCAAAACATTGTGCCATCAGGGAGTTTAAGATCTAATGCATTAGTCTGCAGAATTTTTAAAATAAATAGTCAGTGAACATCTTAGACTTTACAGACCATATGGTCTCTGTCGCAACTATTTAACTCTGTCACTGCAATGAGAAAGCAACAATAGATACTATTTAAACCCATGACAGTGGCTGTATTCCAATAAAATTTTGTTTATGAACCCTGAAACTTGAATTTCATAAAATTTTCATATGCTATGATACATTATACTTCTTTTGATGTTTTAAAAAAATAGGCCCCTACCCAAGTAGAGAATGGTATTTCCATGCCCAGATGGGTCAGAACCAGAGGGTTGATGACTGAGATTCCACTACCCCGTTAGCTCACAACCAACCCATCAGAAGAAAGTCAAGCACCTTGCAGCCTTCATCCCATTATAATCATTATGGAGTTAAAGTTTTTTGAGCACAAGTCTCCTGTTCTTGCTTGGCCATGGCATAAAACTTCCTCTCCCCCAGATTCCAATATTTCACTTTGTTTGGCCTCACTGTGCATCAGGCATACAAAACTAGGCTCAACAACAGAAGTAACTTTGAAGTTCTATTCTTAATACTAAAACAATCTATTGTTTTGCTGCTGTTTTGACAGGACTTGTGACTGACTTGTGGCTTCCCTGGGTGGCTCAATGGTAAAATCTGCCTACCGTTGCAGGAGCTATAGGAGACATAGGTTTGAGCCCTGGGTGAGGAAGAGCCCTTGAAGGAGAAAATGGCAACCCACCTCAGTATTCTTGCCTGGAGAATCCCATGGACAGAGGAGCCTGGCGGGCTAAAGTCCATGGCGTCACAGGAAGTAGGACACGCCTGAGTGACTGCGTACGCATGCAAGTGATTGACTTACACTACTGACTTAGAGTTTCATACACTTACTCACAGAATATTTATTCAGTCCCTACCTCACTCTCAGCACTATGCTGGGAACTGAGGACACAACTGTGAGGAGATCAGAAAAGATGACTGTTCTCAGAAAAGAAAAAAAAAATCATGGTTTCTCAGCTACCATTGTAAAATAATTCAAGAATTATCAAAGGATGCTAAAACCAATGGGTGAAAGATTGTTAAAGAACTAACTATTCACGTGTTTTCAAAATATCGCTATTAACTCTCAAGTGGTAAGGGTGTTTTTTTCAGACGGGACAGCTTCCTGTGAATGTTCATTTGATCTCTAATTTGTATAGTATGTAGCACTTTAAAACTCTAGATTTAGGGAGAAAAGACAGAGTTCGTGCCCTGGAGGAGTTTACAGTCTGATAGAAGCAGTTCTTATTTTGCCTCTTGTTCAGTAAAGGTATTTTTAGAAGGAAGCAATCTGATAGACCCCATCTTAACCAAATGACCAACCAGCATCACCAACAATAGCACAGACTAACGTTAAGTCTCCTGGGCTGATGTAGTAAGTACCTCATCACTATATGGGCTTTCCAGGTGGCGCTAGTGGTAAAGAACCCGCTTGCCAATTCAGGAGAGGCAAGAGAGGCAGATTTGATCCCTGGGTCAGGAAGATCCCCTGGAGGAAGGCATGGCAGCCCACTGCAGTATTCTTACCTGGAGAATCCCATGGACAGAGGAGTCTGGTGGACTACAGTCCATAGGGTTCACAAAAAGTCAGACACAACTGAAGCGACTTAGCACATCACATTAATATTCTTGCCAAAAATAGATCAGAAAAGATTCTACAAGACAAGGAGCCTGAGCATTCCCTGGTGGTCCAGAGCTTAGGATTCAGCATTCTCACTGCCTCGGCCCTAGGCTTGGTCCCCAGTTGGGGAACTTCAATTCTACAAGCCATGCAGTGAGGTGTAAAAAAGAAAAAAAAAAAAAGAATAAAATGTCTTAGAATAAACTTAATCACAGAGGTAAAAGACCTATACTCTGAAAACTATTAAGCACTGATGAAGGAAATTGAAAATGGAAAGATGGGAGGCAGGAGGGGGGATTGGGATGGGGAACACATGCAAATCCATGGCTGATTCATGTCAATGTATGGCAAAAACCACTACAATACTGTAGAGTAATTAGCCTCCAACTAATAAAAATAAATGGAAAAAGAAAGAAAGAAAATGGAAAGATATCCCATGCTGTTGGATTAGAAAAATTAATATTGTTAAAATTTCCATACTACCCAAAGCAATCTACAGACTTAATGAAATCCCTATCAAAATGCCCATGATATTTTTCACTGTAAAATAATCCTAAAATTCATATAGAATCACAAAAGACCTCAAATTACTGAAGTAATCTTGAAAGAAGAAAAAACCTGGAAGTCCCAGACTTCAGACTACACTACAAAGTCAAAACAATCAAAACACATGCTGCTTACCAGCACAAAAGCAGACAGATAGATCAATAGAACAGAACCAAGAGCCCAGAGTTAAACTCAGGCACCTATGCTCAATTAATCTATGACAAAGAAGGCAAGAATATACAAGGAATGGAAAAAAGACAGACTCTTCAACACGTGGTGTTGAGAAAACTTGACAGCTATTTGTAGGAAAAAAAAATGAGATTAGAACATTCCCTTGCACCATACACAAAAATAAACTTAAAATAGTTTAAAGATATAAATGTGAGACCTGAAACCATAAAATTCCTAGAAGAGGACATAAGTGGAACGCTTTTTGATGTAAATCATAGCAATATTTTCTTGGATCAGTCTCCTTAGGCAAAATAAGTAAAATGAAAGCAAAAATTTTTAAATGAGACCTATTTGTAAATAAAATTTAAAAGCTTTTGCACAGCAAAATAAATCATTCACAAAATAAAAGGACAATCTATAGAATAGGAGAAAATATTTGCAAATGATGTGACTAACAAAGAGGCAATATTAAAATATATAAACAGCTCATACAACTCAATATCAATAAAACAAACAACCCAATCAAAAAATGGGTACAAAACCTGAAAAGATATTTCTCCAGAGAAGACATACAGATGACTAATAGGCACATGAAAAGATGCTCAATATCCCTGATAATTAGAAAACTGCAAATCAAAAGAATAAAGAGACATCACTTCACATCTGCCAGAATGGTTATCATCAAAATGTCTACAAATAACAAATGTTGGAAAGGATGTGAAGAAAAGTGAACCCCTGTACATTGTTAGTGGGAATATAAATTGGTCCAGCCACTATGGCAAACAGTAGGAAGTTTCCTCAAAAGAACTAAAAATAGAACTACCTGCTTCATGCGTGTAAGTCACTGCAGTTGTGTCCGACTCTTTATGACCCTATGAACTACAGTCCACCAGGCCCATGGGATTCTCCAGGTAAGAATACTGGATGCCATTTTCCTTCTCCAGGGGATCTTCCTGACCAAGGGTTGAGCCTGCGTTTCCTGTGGCTCCTGTATTGCAGGCAGATTCTTTACTGCTGAGCCACGGGGGGAGCCCAAGAACTAGCAATTTCACTCCTAGGTAAATATCCAGAGAAAACAAAAACATTAATTGGAAAGTATATATGCCCCTCAATATTCATAGCAACACTATTTACAATAGCAAACACAGGGAAACAACCCAAGTGTCCATCACAGACAAATGGATAAAGAAGATGAGGTGTGTGTGTATATATATATATATATATACATATATATAAAAAAATATTCTATTGGAATATTACTCAGCCATAAAGAAGGATGAACTTAAAAAAAAAAGAATGAACTTTTGCCATTTACAGCAATGTAGATGGACCTAGAGAATATTATGCTGAGTGAAATAAGTCAGACAGAGAAAGAAAAATATTTTATGATATAGAAAATAATACAGGTGAATGTATATGCAAATCAGAAAAAGACTCAGATACAAAAAGCAAACTTGTGGTTAATAAAGAGGAAAGGGAGGTAGGGAGGGATAAAATAAGAGTATGAGATTTATAAATATAAACTGCTATGTAAAAAATACATAAGGAACAAGGATTTTTGTATAGAATAGGGAATTAGAGCCATTATCTTGTGATAACTTATGATGAAGGGTAATCTGCAAAAACACTGAATCACTATGCTATACACCTGACACTAATATAATATTGTAAATCAACTATACTTAAATTTCAAAACAAGAAACAATTGGAAAAAATTGAACATAGATTATATATTTATAGTATAATAGCAACTTAAAATATTTTAGAGTGATAACGGTATTGTTATGCAAGAAAGATTTCTTGTTCTTAGGAGATTCAAGTTGGATTACTTAGGGGTGAAGTATGATATCTGCAACTTTCAAATAGTTCAGAAAAATGTAAACATACAAATATAAAGACAGAAGTAGAGCAAATGTGATAGAATGCTAACAATTGAAGATCAGGTGAAGGGTATTTAGGTGTTCATTGTACTATTCTTTTAATTACCCTTTAGGTTTGAAATTTTTTTAATAAAAATTTGGGGAATTTTTTTTAAGAAAGAGAGCTAAAACAAATAAACAAACAAAAAAAGAAAAATCCCTGTTCCATGAAATTTATATCCTAACCAGTAATACAACCGTTTACAGATTATAGGAAAATTCAGTGAAGAGCATAAATGTGACATGACAATGAGTAGTTGGGTAGATGGGAGCCTGTTTTGGAGACTGTGATCAGAAAAAACCTTCTCTGCAGAGGTGTTATTTCAGTTGAGACCCTCAAGATCAACCAGCTGAGTTAAATGCCGGTAGGAAAAGGATCCCAGGATTCTAAGTTAAGGAAACAATGATTGCAAATGTGTCATGAAATAAATCAGAGAGGTGCAGGCAATAGCCACATTACACAAGGCTATAGGCCATTGTTAAAGGATTGGATTTTCTTTAAAAATTCAATGAGAGATGTGTGCACAACTCTGTGAGTTGTATACGTTAAAAAGTGAAAATTTTGTGATATGTGAATTATATCCCCATAAGAAATTATTTAATAAAAATAAATTCAATAAGAATCCAGTGAAGGTTTTAAGTAAGAACATGATATGACCTGGTGGTTTCCCTGGTGGCTCAGATGGTAAAGAATTCACCTGCAATGTGGGAAACACAGGCTCGATCCTTGGGTCGGAACGATCCCCTAGAGAAGGAAATGGGGTATTCTTGCCTGGAGAATTCCATGGATAGAGAAGCCTGGCAGGGTCACAGAGAGTCAGACACAACTGAGCGACTAAGACTTTCATGGGATATGACCTAATTTACCTTTAAAGGTTCACTGTGGCTGACTGCAGCTTTCCTAAGTCACACATCCTCACTGCCATGTATTAAGTTTCCAAATGTGTCTGATCTCTCTAGCAATTTGTAAATACTGGAATCATGGGATCAGTACCCAATGTAACTTTATATTCTTCAGAGTGTCAAGCTCAGCACCTTACTCATGTTTTACGTTTAGAAAATATTTGCTAAATGAAATGATTAATAAAGGGAAAATTGCATCTCAATGATAACCATATATTCTTCATGGTTTACATAATTTACACTTTTGGAATCAAGTAATCAGTGTCCAAATATATATTCAATATGGAAACAGTGAGAGACTTTATTTTCTTGGGCTTCAAAATCACTACAGATGATGGCTGCAGCCATGAAATTAAAAGACACTTGCTCCTTGGAAGAAAAGCTATGACCAACCTAGACAGCATAGGTAGATAAATGAGATTTAGGAAGGAAGTGATCACTAAGAAGTTTACCCAAGCAGAGAAGGGATGCAGTCAAGGAAGAAGATTCCCACCAGAGCAAAGAGTAAATGAGAAGGCAAGAGAGCATTGTGTTTGACCTATTCTGTTTGTCTAGGAAAGAGAACAGGAGTAAGACAGTGGAGAGACACCTATCCTGGAGAGATTTATGAGTTTCAAGAAAGACTTTGGATTTAGCTCTAAAGGCCAGGAGAACAAAGGAAGAGTTTTAAGGAAAGAGTGGTTTTATGAGATTTGTGCATTCCTAAACAGACACTGGATAAGAGCCAAGATCTGACTGAAGGCAGGGAAATTTGTTTAGATGATACAGCCTAAAACTAGGGTTTCATTATCTGTGGTCAATGGTAGGTGGAAGTTGGATAGGAAAATAGATTTTTATTTTTACTTACTGTTTACTGAAATTTAGGAATTCCTCATGCAAATTCATGAAGTGTTCCATATTTTAAGGGGCCTTCCCTGGTGGCTGAGAAGTAAAGAACCTGCCTGCAATGCAGGAAATGAGGTTATATCCCTGGTTTGGGAAGATGCCCTGGAGGAGGGCATGGCGACCCACTCCAGTATTCTTGCCTGGGGAATCCCCACAGACAGAGGAGCCTGGTGGGCTCACAGAGTTGGACACAACTTTGCGACTAAACCACCATCAGTTATAAATGTGGGCAATAAACCACAGTTCCATTAAATGTGTGTTTCTAAAACTGATAGAAATCAGATATTTTCACAATACATTCCTGCTGCTGCAGCTATCACAGACTTTATTTATCCTCATTGCTACTGTGAAATTATAGTAGTTATGACACCCACTGCTAGAACTTATTATTAATAGGTTAATAAAGAAATATATATGTTGCACTTTCATTTTTAAGTATTCTGATAACTGCACTGTAATTTAACAGTTTTCTTCTTTATACATTTAAAATATTACTCTTGAGAAGGGTTCATTGGCTTTACCAGATGGACAAAGTGAGCTGTGGCACAAAAAAGGTTTAAAATCCCTGCTCAGGGTCTAGTTCTACTGAAATACCTTTGACTGAAGCACCAGTCTCCTCTCCCTGACCTTGACCTACTTGTCCCACCTCTTCTGGTTTAGCTGGTTCTTTTCTCCACACTCAAACTAACTCCCTTTAGATTTTACCTCAGGACTCCCTGCACCTACCTTCCCTTCTCCAATCAAGGGTGGCTTCTATATACTTAAAAAAAAAAAAACTTATCATTTATTCCTTGATAAGAGATCGTGTTGAATTCTGTATTACTGGGATCACAAGAAGGCAATTTTTTAAAACTTACATTTGAGATTGTTGGGTCAACAAAAAGCACAGTTAAAGGAATCCAGAATTTCTAGTTACCTTCCATTGGTACTTGAGATTAATATTTAAGGTAAATGTGTTAACTGTTTCTAAGTAATTCTGTAATATTACCAAGGACCTTAGAAACTAAAGAAATCTGGAAAAAATTCAAGAGCTTCTGAAAGGGTAGATTATTTAAGACCAAACATGATCTGGTCTTTCCTATCAAAGCACTTGTGAGCTAGTGGTTCCTAAGACGTTTTAATACAAAGCAGCTTAGCATTCAGATGGGCCCTCTATATTCTCTTCTGACAGCCTGTTTTTACCCCAAACATAGCACTTGCACGTGGACACAGCATCCCAAAATCTAACACTTGAGGTTTTAAATATCACAAGCGGCCGTGAATCTCCAGGACATGTAGTAATTTGTCAGTCTGCTGAGGCATGAAATAGGATTGCCTCAGCTGAGGAGTCGCTGAGCCAGTCAGGGGCCTGACTGCCCGGGGGCCACGTTGCCACATGATGTTTTTTATGTGCACAGCAAATCTCTAAGTGAAGTCCTGTCATCCCCATTTTACAGATGAAGAGTTTGATGAAAAGTTCAAGTAAAATTAGAGGATATGGAGATTTTCAAAGGTCTTTAGTCCTCTTTAAAGCTCCCAGAGTTGGTGACGGACAGGGAAGCCTGGAGTGTTGCAGTCCATGGGGTCGCAAAGAGTCAGACACAGTTGAGAGACTGAACTGACTGAATTGAGACTCTATTGATTCTGACTCAATTTAAGGAGTGAGCTCCCTGAAGGCAAGGAATTTGTCTTTGATCTTGGCTCCCCAGGGCATATACTGGGTCTGACAATAGTAGGTGCTCCATAAATGGCTTCTAGATTAAATTCTAAAGAACTCTACCTTCCCTCATAAAAAGGGAATTTCCTGGAGATTACGGCCTCCATCTTGATCCCGTGAATTCCCAGCTTCTAGGAAAGTACCTGTCTCATAAGAATTAAAAGTGTTTTTTGAGCTTCCCTGGTGGCTCAGTGGTAAAGAATCCACCTACCAGTGCAGGGACACAGGTTTGATCCTGGTCCAGGAAGATCCCTCAGGCCGTGGAACAGCTACTAAGCCAGCACTCTAGAGTCGGAGAGCCTCACCTGCTGAAGCGCACACACCTAGAGCCCTGCGGTGAGAGGTCTGGGCACCACCGCGGGAGAGTGGCCTCCACTCTCGGAAACTGAAGAAAGCCCTCATAGAGCAACAAAGGTCCAGCACAGCCAAAAATAAAATGAAGTATTTTTTAAAAATCAAAAATATTTATTGATTAATTTGTGTTTGATACCTGACATACACTTTGTTTTAGAAGGTTTTCTGTAAATGTCTGAACATCAAAATAAGGTTCAAAAGTATAAATAAGCCCAATTTTATAGATAATTAGTAATTCTTTTAAGTTTTCAACATTTCTATTCTTTGGAATAACATGAACATCAATCAATATACCTCCTTGATTATTATAGGAAGTTTTTACTTATAAAATGTTAGGAGAGAAATCTATATTTTGTTTTGGCTATTGATCATCAGTACACACAAATAATGGTACTTTTTTTGTGTGTGTAAAATCAGGTGTTAGGGGCTTGCCTGCTGGCTCAGGCAGTAAAGAATCTGCCTGCAAAAAAAAAAAAAAGAATCCGCCTGCAATGTAGGAGACACAGGTTTGATCCCTGGGTCGTGAAGATCTCTTGGAAAAGGGAATGGCTACCCACTTCAGTATTTTTGCCTGGAGAATTCCATGGACAAAGGAGTCTGAGTCTGGCGGGCTATAGTCCAAGGGGTCGCAGAGAGTCAGACACAACTGAGAAACTAACACAAGTGTACTTTTTTTTTGTAAAATCAAAGTACTACTTTATTAAATGAGTTATTTTACATATTATGAACATCAGTATAAGTACAATTGTAAAAAATTTTTTATAACAAGGATGGACAGATTTTCACATTTCCAAATCAGAGCCAACTGTATATTTACACAGAATTGTCTTTGCTTGAAGCCCCAAAAGGAATAGCATAAAAATGAGCATTTCTGTAGCCTGCCCCCCTTATTTTTGCTGATCAACAACTTGTTAGAAAAAAGCTGCAGGTGTGTTACCGAAGGTCTGAGATCATAGAAGAGTCGAAGGTGTCACAAATTCACCTGTAAACAACTTTATGCCTGAACATCTAATCTAACATCTAACAGCTAATTCTGGAGAAGTGGAGTCAGGATGCTTTCTCTCAAAGGGCTGCCTGCGGTCTTAGGATTTGGCATTTGTGTCCTACAGACAGTGCAGGTATACACTAAGGCAGCTTTTGGCAGCCTTTTGCTCATGTCCTTGTTTTTTTCTTTTGTCCAGATTGCTTTTTGGCATTTTTCTGCTGAGACTGAAACTTCTATTGTCCAGGAGCCATATCTTCCCACCCTGGCCTCATCCCTTCTGCCTCCACCTGCTTGTGCACCAGACCCTCTTCCAGTCACGCCAAGGGTACTTTTACATAATCATATTTTCTTTAAGTTCAAATAGAGTAAAAATAATAATATTTGATTTCTCAGTTTCTTCAGACATACTTCATCTTACAGAATAAAAAAAAATTGAGGCAGAAATAAATACAGGGTGGTAGGTTGGGGGGGAAGATTCAAGAGGGAGGGGACATATGCATGAAAGCACTGGGGATAGTACTGGCACAAAAACAGAATATAGATCAATGGAAAAAGATAGAAAGCCCAGAGATAAAACCATGCATCTACGGGCACCTTATCTTTGACAAAGAAAGCAAAAATATACAATGGAGAAAATAGTCTCTTCAGTAAGTGGTGCTGGGAAAACTGAACAGCTACATGTAAAAGAATGAAACTAGAACACCTTCTAACACCATACACAAAAATAAACTCAAAATGTATTAAAGACCTAAATGTAAGACCAGAAACTACAAAACTCTTAGAGGAAAACATAGGCAGAACACTCTATGACAAATCACAGCAAGATCCTCTGTGACCCACCTCTTAGAGTAATGGAAATAAAAACAAAAATAAACAAGTTTGGCCTAATTAAACTTAAAAGCTTTTGCACAACAAAGGAAACTATAAATAAGGTGAAAATATAACACTCAGAATGGGAGAAAATAATAGCAAATGAAACAACTGACAAAGGATTAATTTCCAAAATATACAAGAAACTTATGCAACTCAATAAACAAACAATCCAATCAAAACATGGGCAAAAGACCTAAACAGACATTTCTTCAAAGAAGACATACAAATGACTAATAAACACATGAAAAATGCTCAACATAGCTCATTACTAAAGAAATGCAAATCAAAACTACAATGAGATTATCACCTCACACCAATCAGAATGGCCATCATCAAATAATCTACAAGCAATAAATGCTGGAGAGGGTGTGGAGAAAAAGAGAACCCTCTTACACTGTTGGTAGAAATGTAAATTGATATAGCCACCATGGAAGACGTTATGGAGATTCCTTAAGAAACTAGGAATAAAACCACCATATGATCCAACAATCCCAATACTGGGCATATACCCTGAGAAAACCATAATTGAAAAAGACACACGCACCCCCAATGTTCATTGCATCACTATTTGCAATAGTTAGGAGATGGAAGCGACCTAGACATCCATCGACAGATGAATGGATAAAGAAACTGTGGTACATATATACAATGGAATATGATTCAGCCATAAATAGGAATATATTTGAGTCAGTGCTAATGAGGCGGATGAACCTAAGGCCTATTATATAGAGTGAAGTAAGTCAGAAAAAGAAAACCAAATATCATATGCTAACACATATTTATGGAATCTAGAAAGATGGTACTAATGAACGTATTTTCAGGGCAGCAGTGGAGATGCAGACAGAGACCAGACTTATGGACATGGGGCAGGGGGAGGTGAGAAGGAGAGGATGGGACAAATGGAGAGAGTAGAATGGAAACATATACACTAAAATATGCAAAATGGATAGCCATTGAGAATTTGGTGTGTGACTCGGGGAACTCAAACTCGGGGAACTCAAACTGACAACCTCGGGGGTGGGATGGGAAGCTCAAAAGGGAGAGGACATATGTACACCTGTGGCTGATCCATGTTGATGTATGGCAGAAACCAACACAATACTGTAATGATCCTTCAATGAAAATTGAATAAATTTTTTAAAAAGTGTTGAGCTTCCCAAGGCTGATTCATGTTGATATATGGCAGAAACTAACACAATACCGTAAAGCAATTATCCTCCAATTAAAAATAAAACATGAAAAAAAAAAAGAAATATAATCAGGAAACTCTTAATAAAAACTTTATTATGTTAAACTGTAGCATTTACTTTAGGCTTAAGATTTGTTCTTCAGAGGGATGAAATTTTATGCTAATATTAAGTCAAAGAAAAAAAGATACACATTTTTCAACATCTCAAATTGTGTTAGGCATAAAAAGGGTCCTATCTCACAATGCTTCCTTCCTGAGGGATCCAGAAATAGACACGTAAAATCCAAATGTGAAATGTACAAATTTCTACTTAGCTCCTGCCCTTTTTCCTCATTAGCTTCGGCTGGACTGCGCTTGCTCAGTCACTAATGACTATGTGGCCCGCGTGTAAATTTAGAAGTCACCTTGCAGAAGCATTTGTCTTTGCCTCTAAGTGTAGGGTTTCAGTAGGCATTTCAGTTACTGTTTCTTGTACATCGCGAAAGCACCAGTTTGTAAAATTAATCACTTTCACTTTAAAAAAAATGAATTTTCATGTGGTGAGGGATGACAAAAACATCGGTACTATTTTTTCATATGTCATATAATCAAAGTACATTTACCAATGATTGTTTAATTTATATATAATGTATGGATAAAATATAACATAGAAAAACAGTTCTCAGTTCATCTTTGTGAAATGTGGAGATATGTTGACAAATGAGAACATACTGAATTCTAATACATCCTGAGTCTACACATAAGTTGTGTGACCAAAATCATCTCCCCACCAGTGGTCTTCCACATCTAAAAAGCCAACAGTGGGATTAGTCATTAAAAGTTTTCTTAGCATGCTAACATTTGAACTATAAGTCACTCTGTTAATTTGCTCTGTGAATTCATTGCTCCTCATGTCATGTAGAGGAAACCATGGCCCTTAAAAAAATGGCACACATAGCGCTAATTTTTCTTCCTCTCTTCCTCTCTGTTTCTGGCTGTGCTGTGTGGCATACAGAATCCTTGCTTCCCGACAGGGACTGAATCCATGCCTCCTGCAGTGGAAGTACAGAGCCCTAACCACTGGACTGCCAGGGAATTCCCATAACAGCTAATTTTTTAATTGAGAGCAAGTTCTGCTAGAGAAAAAACACCCACCTTCCGATATATCAAAGTATCCAGGAATGACTACTCCACCATCTTTCTCATTAGCTAGTTTTGATCCCAAGGTATAGCAACATTTGAGTTAGAAAAGAGGTAAAGAAATTTGGCAAATAGTGTCAGTTAAACCTCACACATATTTCTTGATATGTGATGATGATTCTAAAAGACAAATCCCTAAGTTCACACCTAAAGCATGAAGGAGGCAAAAATTTAGCTCAGATCTAAGGTATATTACAGTATTGTCTTATAAATAAATTAAGAAAACATTTCCTAAATTTCTGAGTTAGGGTAGCAGATCAAAGGCATTTATTTCACTCTCCTTCCCAAATAACAGCACAGGTAAAGAAGTATAGAAAAAACAAGACTAAAGCATCAAAATTTTGGAAGCTGAAAACAAAATAGACCATTGGTACTGACCTAGGCCCAAGAAACCTGAATCCCAGAACATCAGTTGAAAACCAACTCAGTTTACTCTACGGGATCTTCAAAAGACATGGAAGTAGCAGCGTCAAGAGCTTCTGAAACTTGCAGATAGGAAGCTGAAGAGAAAAGCAGTTTGAGGCTTCACTGCTGGTCCAGTGGTTGGGAATCCAGCTGCCAGTGCAGGGGACACGGGTTCCATCCCTGGGACAGAAGATCTCACAAATATGGGGCAACCAAGCCTGTGCAGCGCAACCACTGAGCCAGGTCTCTGGAGCCCGTGAGCCACAGCGACTGAAGACCATGGGCGCCCAGATCTTGCGCCCCCGCGGGAGAAGTCACCGCAACCAGGAGCTGCTCATGGCAGGGAGAGAGAAGCCACCGCAACCAGGAGCTGCTCACGGCAGTGAGAGAGAAGCCGCTGCAACCAGGAACTGCTCATGGCAGGGAGAGAGAAGCCACCACAACCAGAAGCTGCTCACGGCAGTGAGAGAGAAGCCACTGCAACCAGAAGCCTGCTCAGGGCAATGAAAGAGAAGCCCTCCATTGGCCACAACTGAAGACAGCCCGGGAGCAACAGTGAAGACACAGCATAGCCACAATAAATAAATCTTAAAAAAAGAAAAACAAAGGCAGCTTGACTTTCCCTTTTCTGCTGGGGAACAACTGTTCCTCCTCAGGCCAGGTGATGGATCAGACATTTATTCTCTGAAGAAAGTAAAAACTTAAGGTCTCTAGACTATGAAAGTGCCTAGTGCAGTTGAGGGGATAGTTGTGGTACCCCAACAAGTGGACTTATCACTTGTATGCAAATTGAATGCTCACTGCAGAGGCCCCCAGGCCTCTTCCCTCAGTGCCTAGAATGTTAGCAACCAGGCACTCATCTATCTGCCATGAGATTCGGCCTCTCTTTCCAGGTGGATCTAACTAAGTTAGACTTGCTCATAAAGTCACCCTACAGTGAAGTGCAGTCACTAAGCCCAACATTCAGCATATTCAATGCGTTCTTTTAGTCCCTCATGCTTAATCATGGGGTTACAAAATCAAGGAATATCAGCCATTGAGGGAATCTTCTAACATGAAAGATACAGACAAATATAGACAACAGCAAATCCCCACAATCTGGGGGAATTAAAGAGTATACAAGGAGAAGAAAACTTTAAAAAAGAAAAAAAGTCATTAACATCTTTTAGAGTTAATTTTTAAAAAATGCATGCTGTGTGCTCAGTCGTGTCCCACTCTTTGCAACCCCATGGACTGCGGCCTTCCAGGCTCCTCTGTCCATGGGATTTCCCAGGCAAGAATACTGGAGTGGGTATCCACATCCTCCTCCAGGGGAATCTTTCTGACCCAGGGACTGAACCAGCGTTTCCTGTGTCTTCTGCATTGGCAGGTGGATTGTGTACTGGCTGAGCAACCGTGAAACAAGAGCACGATGACATGTAACAGGAATTCTCAGAGAATAAACAAAGAGTCCTTGGGAATTAAAAGCTTGATAGAAGGAGAAAAAAAAGAAAAAACCTTAAAGTCTGGCTTAGAAGATAAATTTGAAGAAAGTATCTGTAAAGGTAGAACAGAAGAAGGGTCTCCCTTCTTGGATACAAAATAAGAGAAAAAAGATAATAAAACCGAGGAAACAGAAAAAGTATAACAAAGAAAATCATCAAAATTATTCAAGAAAAATTGTGAGAATGTAAGGACTTAATTTCCAGATTAAAAGAACCCAATAAAAACAGTTGAAGATAGAATCTGTTGAGGATAGAATCTTGAATCAATCTTCATAATAAGTCAGTTGTGAAATTGCAGAACACCTGGACAAAGAAACAATTCCACTAGCTCTCAGGGAAAAAAAATAAACAGGCTGATTACACACAAAGGATAAAGGAAAGAAACAACTTCGGACTCCTTCACAGCAGCCGTGAAAGAAGACAGGCTTTCAATAAGCAAGAGAAATACATTCAAAACTCTGAGAAGCCAACACAATATTGTAAAGCTATAATCCTTCAATTAAAAATAAAATTTTTTAAAAAGAAATACCTTCAAAATGTTGTACAAAAAGACTTCCAACCTAAAATCCTATCCTCAGAAATTATCAATCAAGAACAGGGATTGAAAATGGTATTTTCAGACATTCAAGATCTCAATTTATTTCCCATTTATCTTTCCTTAAGTTGCTCCTGGCAGATATGCCTCACCAATATGAGAGAATTAACCAGGGAAGAGAAAGACATGTAACAGGGAATCCCAGATGGTAGCTGAGTCCCACACACGGGGGCAGCCAGTCCGGGCAGGGCAGTATGACTCAAGGCTCAGGCGCAGCCAGCACCAGCGCCAGCCCCTGCCCGCACACCCTCTGGTGGCCTGAGGAGGCCGGCCTGAGCCCGACCCAGGCTCCCGTCTGTGTCTTCTCTGGATGTCTCTCACGAAGGCCACAGGAGTTACAAGGAGAAACTGCAGAGCAGCACTTCCTGTCAGGCCAAACTTCAGCTCTGCGACCAGCATCTGGTTCACACCACATGCGTGTCGGATGGGTGAATTGTATTAAGCCATCTGTTTTCCAGGAATTTTCTACAGACAGAGGAAGTCTTGTAAACCTTCAGAAGAGCTGAAGCTAAACTAGGATACAAAGACTCTGTTCAATGTTTTTCCTGATATTCTTCAACAAGTGATGACAATAGTGCCTTTTCTTTATGCAATTAGGTTTGTGATTGCTACTCTGGTTTTCAAAACTAAATATATATATATACATATATATATGATAATTTTTATTTTTGCTGTGCTACACAGCTTGTGCGATCTTAATTCCCTGACCAGGGATTGAACTCAGGAACTTGGCAGTGAAAGCATGGAGTCCTAGCCACTGAACTGCCAGGGAATTCCCTAAATAATATATTCTTTAGGGATAGATATACAAATGGTGGGGCTTTGGGGAAAGCAAATGATGGTGGAGACAAAATCAAAATGATAGTTGTCTCTGAGGAGAAAGAGGGAGATGGGTGGGCAGGGGCACACAGGCCACTGGTACTAGTAATGCTCTTCCTTCACCCAGGTAGTAGGTCCCCAGATTTATCATGATAATTTAAAACTATGCATATATGAGGTTTATACAGTGTTCCAAATACATGAAATAGGCATGTTAATAAACATTATTTAACTGCACTTTATGAAAAGGTGCTTCTATTTTATTACCAACTTTGATTTCAGATCTAATCAAATTCAAAGTGTTTATAAAACTTCATCTCTCTCAGTGCAATTATTTGCTTCAAACAAAAACATTTAGAGGAAAACAACCCTCATCTCTCCTATACTCATGGAATATTCCATTCAAAAGGAAGGCACATAAAAAAAAAAAAAAAAAGGAAGGCACATAAAATAATACTGCTGCTATGTAGAAAATAAAGAGCAATTTCCTTTCAAATAAGCATAATATAACATGCTTTTGCACTGTGTAAATTTTCTTGGCTCCTGACAGCAATTTACTTGGTATAATTATAAATATAAAAAACTAGGAATATTTTCTCAATGTTCATGCTAACTCTATAAGCAATTCAAATATAATACATATTTAATAATAATACTTAATTAGATAATATATTTAAAGTATATTAGAAACCAGAAGATCTAATGTTGCCACTAGTTGACCAATCTCAAGTACTATTTACCCTTCTTAAAACACAATATTCATATTTACTTATTAAATCATTGTGGTCTTAAGTGAATTTGCTTATCTTTGGTTTTGAGACTAGCTGGTGAACTACAGTCCTGTTTTGATGTTCCTGTTTTGGATTTTGGTTTATTTTCAATCTCTGAATATTGCAGAGGTCAGGTAAAGGAATTTTCACACAAGTTTATAAAACACAAATATTTTTCTAGTTTGGCTAAATATAAACTACGGTTAAGAAAATTCTAATTTTTTTCTGGACACACTGCCTCAGGCAAGTATCCACTTTTACCTATGCCCAGAGGGTGTCTCATTGCTCATTAAAACTGCAATTTACCCTCTGCCTGAAAATTGCTAATTATATATATCTTTTCTAAAATGTACTACAGTTGTAAGGTAATGATGATCCTATATGCAAGGCAGCAAAAGAGACAAGAGAAGTAAAGAACAGATTTTTGGACTCTGGGAGAAGACAAGGGTGGGATGATTTGAGAGAATAGCATTGAAACATGTATATTACCATATGTGAAACAGATCACCAGTGCAAGTTCGATGCTTGAAGCAGGGCACTCAAAGCCAGTGCTCTGGGACAATGCAGAGGGATGGGGTGGGGAGGGAGGTGGGGGGCGGATTTCAGGATGGGGGACCCATGTGCACCTGTGGCTGATTCATTCTGATGTATGGCAAAAACCCATCACAATATTGTAAAGTAATTATCCTCCAAGTAAAATTAATAAATTATAAAAATAAAATGTACTACAATTGTAAGCAATTGTCAATCTAAAACTAAAGCTAAGTCATTTGCCCTAGTTATGAGTAGCCTCAGTACTATCCATATAAAAGTTCTTACTATAAAAAGCGAGGTCTTGCTAATTAACTAATTAATTGAACAAAATTTTATTAGTACTTACTACGTGTGAAGCACTGTACTCGGTACATTAGAAGCAGTAAAACACTGTACTGGGTACAGCAGATAAAACAGAGAAAAATCTCTGACCATGGGAGCTTATATTCTAGTGTGGGGGGCTGATGATAAAAAGTATAGGTACATCATATGGTATAATATAATAAGGTGAAAGGAAACGTAGAGGAAAACATAGTAGACAAGAAATGTGTATGTCATGACAACTGCAGTTTTTTTTTGGGTGGGGGGTTGTGCTGGGTCTTTGTTGCCGTGGACTCTCTCTATTTGCAGTGAGCAGGGTCTACTCTCTAGACGAATATTCTCTTTTTGCAGAGCATGAGGTCTGAGGCACGCAGGCTTCAGTAGTTGCAGCTCACAGGCTTAGTTGCTCCGTGGCATGTGGGCTCTTCCTGGACTAGGGATTGACCCCATGTCCCCTGCATTGCAAGGCAAGTTCTTAACCACTGGACACCAGGGAAGCCCATAACTGCAGTTTTAAATGGCATGAAATGGCACAGTTAAGGAAGACCTCACTGAAAAAGTGGTATTTGAGCAAAGTTAGGTGATAAAGACGTGAGACCTGAGGTTATCTGGGAGACGAGCATTTTAGGCACAGAGACCAGCAAGTATAAAGCCCTGAGATGGGAGTATGTCCAGTATGTTTGTGGAGAAACAAGAAGGTCAGTGTGCCTGGAGTGGAATGAATGAAGACTGCTGTAGATGAGATCATGTATGGCCTCGTAGGCCACTGTGAGCAGTGTCATGGAAAGCCATTGGAGGATGGATATGGTGGGCATCTTTGTTGTTGCTGTTGAGCACATGAGTGAAAAAAATCATTACTTCAATTTCTTTTAGTTTTTATTTATTTAAACTGTTTTTCTTCCAGTTTTACTGAGATATAATTGACATATAGCACTTGTGTAAGTTTAAGGTGTTCGGCATAATGATTTGACTTATATTCATCATGAAATTGTCACAATAAATTTAGTGAACTTATTTCGTGATCTGAAAGATACAAAATTAAAGAAACAGAAAAAACTCTTTCTTTGTGACAAGAAGTTGGCATTTATTTATTAATTTTTGGCTGTGCTGAGTCTCCATTGCTGGGCAGGCTTTTCTCTGGTCGTGGTTCGGAGACTTCTCATTGCAGTGGCTACTCTTGTGGCGCACAGACTCTAGGGGGCCTAGGCTTCAGGAGTTGCGGCACACAGGCTCTAGAGCACAGGTTCGTAACATGTGGTATCTTCCAGGATCAGGGATTGAACCCGTATCTCCTACACTGGCAGGCAGACTCTACCACTGAGCCATCAGGAAAGCCCTGGCATTTATTTTTAATGAGTCCTTCTGGGGAATTCCCTGGAGGTCTAGTAGTTAGGGTTCAGCGTTTTCACTGCCGTGGCTCAAGTTCATTCCCTAGTCAGGGAACTGAGATCCCGAAAGCCACGTGTTGTGACAAGAGTCCCTCTGGCTGTAGAATTCAGAATAGGATGGAGGCAGGGCTAAAAGCCAAAGCACAAAAGCCAGGTAGAAGAATCCAGGCAAGACATGATGATGGCTTTGACCAACAGTGGAAATGGTAAGAAGTAGTCAGATTCTGAATATATTTTGAAGATAGAGCTGATAGGTTTTAGATGTGGAATATGAAAAAAAGAGAAGACCTGAAGCTAAGTCTAAAGTGAACTACTGGAGGAATTCAGTTGTCATTACGGAGATGGGGAAGGTCACATTCTATCATCAATAGGCACATCTGAGTTTAGAAATATTGTGAATTTATTTCTAAAAAATGTTTCAATAGTTATCAAAAAACAACTTGAACTAAAATGTGACTTTTTTTTACCCCTGAGGATCTGGTAAATGAAAGAAACATTCACAATTATTCTTTAAAAACAGCACTTCTTATATAATTGTTAAGTGCAACTTGCAATCTTTGCTCTAGTTGAGCTGCTTGAGTCTTTGTTGTCTCACTGTGGGTGTTGAAGTAAGTGCTGGTATTGACTCTATAGCAGCTTTAATTGTAGGAATTATCTCTTAGCCTATCCATCTCCTGATTTTTAATTATCTCTAAAGAAAATTACAGAATTCCCACAATGATTACTCACTGTTCTACACTGTTAACTCCAAAAACTGTTCATTATGATGTAAATAGGATGAGAAGATGTCCTCCACTCCACTTCATAGGGTCTATTTCACAGTGGTGTCCATTTTCATTTTGACAGATAGTCCAAATCTAAAAATGTACAGTCTTCTCTCCTATTTTTATTTCTTGAAAATAAATTGTTTTCAGAGCATCACTCTTGACAATGACTACCATGCCTGAATTTTATTCGAGTATTCTTTAATGGACATTTATTGTTTATTTCTATAAAGGGAGTTTTGCCTTGCTTTTAAGATTCTAGAATTCTGACTTTATTGTCATGGTAAATATTGGCTTGTTTTACATTTTTTTAACCTTAAAATTAATATAGAATCACATGTTAGCACTGATCGAAAATAATTCAATTTGACTTAATAATGTCTAATTAAGCAGGCACCTTGGCCATTTATTTTAACCATTTCCAGTTATCAGAGAGCCCACTACACTACTTAGCAGTTCACTGCCGTTCTGAAGAGCTCTAAATGCCAAAAAATTGATTTTCACAAGTGTTAAAAGTTGGCCTTCCTATATCGTCTATTCATTAATCCCTGGAACTACAAAAAGCACAAGGGCCTTTTATTCTCAGGTAAGCCAGTAACTAGCCATGTGAGGTTAGGACTGAATCATAATCACTCAGAGCTCATCATACCATCTGATCTATAAAATAAAGGGATGAATCTCTTCTAGCTCTTAAGTTCCTTCCCGTAGCTCTTCCATAGGATCTTAGGATACCTCAGATAGCATTCTTCCCTAACTTTACATTTGAGTGAGTGAATGAGTGAAGTCGCTCAGTCATGTCTGACTCTTTGCGACACCATGGACTGTAGCCTACCAGGCTCCTCAGTCCATGGAATTTTCCAGGCAAGAGTACTGGAGTGGGTTGCCATTTCCTTCTCCAATTTATTCCAGCCTAATGACTGGAGTTCATACCAAGACTCCTTGTATGACACGGTGTTTAGCTCCTTCACAATCCTTATCATCCTTCCTTGGATCCGCTCCAGATTACCAATGGGTGCCTAAAGGTAACACCCAGAACTGAAAAAAACAAGTGATATTCTGGATACGGTGTGGGTACTGAGTTCCATGTTACTAGCATTCCATTGTCCTTGTAGTGGTTACCTACCCCCACGCAACCAGTTACTCCCAAATTTAACAGGTTTAAACGGCAAGAAACATGAACTCACAGGTCAGGAATTCAGAAAGGGTTTAGCTGAGTGATTCTGGCTCAGGGTCTCTCATGAAGTAAAAGTCATTGACCGGTGCTGTAGTCATCTTAAGACTCAACTAAAGGGAAAAAGAGAGAGAGAGAAAGACTCAACTGGAGGATCTCTTTTAAACTCACTCATGTAGTTGGCAGGTTTAACTTTCTCACAGGATACTGAATAGAGAGCACCAATTTCTCATTACATCATGTGGGGCTCTCCAAAGAACTGCTTACAATCATGATGCATCATGACAGTTCGCTCACTCCAGAGCAAGTGACTGTAGGGAAGGGGAGAGAGAGCCTGAGAGGAAGGGGGGAGAGAGAGGGGCCACACGTTCTTTCTTCTTCTTCTTCTTTTTTTTATTCAAAGAGGTTTATTGGTTATTTGAAATGTATCAGACAGTTCTCTAGGCGTGTGGGATATTAAATGAACAAAACTGACCAGTTCTTTGCCCTTCTTTATAAAATAATCTCAGAGGGAGTATTCCATCACTTCTGCTATATTCATTTGCTAGAATTAAGTCACCAGGGTTCAGTCCATAGAATTACACATCCTAGAGGCTGCGTATTTCAGTTGTGAACACCATCTTTCTACAAATGCAGCCTAAGATCTCATGATGGTTTTGTGCCAAAGGTTCACACTGATCTCATCAATTCAAATTCAAGTTTCTGTTTGCTTTACAAAGCCATTGATTTTGTACTTAATCCTTTAAACCTAAGGGCAGGACTTATCTCTGATGTTTAATTTGTCTCTAATATGTATTTTTAAAAGTTACTTCCTATATATTATAATTCAAATCCCTATTAGAGAAGGAGGAGGCTGCTAAAGCACATTTTTCTAGATACTGACCAATGTACTTTCCGTAACTCTTATGGTGTCTCCTTGAGGGTTAGGGAGGTTAAAGTAGTATTTTGAGTAAATGCAATATCTCATTAAGCCTCAGATTTCTCTTATAAAAGTTGACAAACATTCTTTATTAAATTAATAGAAGATGGCCATAAATAAACTATTGTATCTGTGTTGGTCTTCCAGGCCTTTCAATCTTTGAATAACCAAGACTTGCAGGAACTAAATATGAGTTCATGTCTGTTCTACTTTCTATTTCTTTGAGTTACTTAAACTTACTATTATTTAAGATTAAAAAATATTATTTTTCTAATCCAGCTAAAATAAAATTAATATTATAGTCCCCACTTAGAGATTTTTCTTCTACTCTTCTACTAATTAAAGTTTTAGTGTACAAAGTAAATACACAAATTTAAAATGGCACGGTTAAGAATTGAGACACAGCACATTACATTTTAAGAATCTTTAGTATAAAAAACATATTTAGTGTTATAAATCTTGCCTCCAGTTTCTAAATAATTCCTTTTCCTTTTATAGAGTAAAAAGCACCTAAAAAATAAATATGAATAAAATGACATTTCTTAATGTTGTAGATGTGTCGTACTAGTTTTGCAAAATATGAAATAAGCATCTTTTGAATGACTATTTAGTAGCAAAGTACAGTTTTGTACTATAAACTAAGGAAGTGTATTTCGAGTTAAAAGTTACTGATCTGATTCAAAAATCCCATCAAAGTAAAAGCATATATGTTTTTGACTAGTGGAGAAAGTGAAAGTGAAAGTTGCTTGGTCCTGTCGACTCTTTGCTACTTACAGTATATGGAATTCTCCAGGCCAGAATACTGGAGTGAGTAGCCTTTCCCTTCCCCAAGGGATCTTCCCAACCCAAGGATCGAACCCAGGTCTCCCTCATTGCAGCTGGATTCTTTACCAGCTGAGCCACCGGGGAAGCTCAAGAATACTGGAGTGGGTAACTTTCCCTTCTCCAGGGGATCTTCCCAACCCAGGAAATGAACTGGGGTCTCCTGCATTGCAGGTGGATTCTTTACCAAATGAGCTAGTGGAAAAGAGGTTTCAAATTTGTTTCTTTCCTTTCAACCAGAAGAACCATCTTACTAAGATCAGAAGATCCAGGCTCTGTATAGTACTGCCTCTATGATATGACCTTACATCAGTCAATTCCTCTATATCCTGGTTACTGGTCTGTGAAAGGAAGTGGTTGGATCAAGGTTTCTTTCAGCTTTCAAAGCTTCTGATTCTATGAATTTCCTACAGTTCCCAGTCTCTTCTCTGATAATTTCAATTGAAAATTATAAGAAACTGTAGCGAAGAGAAGCACAGGCAAACTAAGTATGCATCTGGGTGCTTCAGTTCAGTTCAGCTCAGTCGTGTCCAACTCTTTGCAATCCCATGGACTGCAGCACACCAGGCCTCCCTGCCTATCACCAACTCCCTGAGTTTACCCAAACTCATGTCTATTGAGTCGGTGATGCCATCCAACCTTCTCATCCTCTGTCATCTCCTTCTCCACCCACCTTCGATCTTCCTCAGCATCAGGGTCTTTTCCAATGAGTCAGTTCTTTGCATCAGGTGGCCAAAGTATTGGAGCTTCAGCTTCAACATCAGTACTTCCAATGAATATTCAGGACTGATTTCCTTTAGGATGGGCTGGTTGGATCTCCTGGCAGTCCAAGGGACTCTCAAGGAGTCTTCTCCAACACCACAGTTCAAAAGCATCAATTCTTCGGCACTCAGCTTTCTTTATAGTCCAACTCTCACATCCATACACGACTACTGGAACCTAGCTTTGACTAGATGGACCTTTGTTGGCAAAGTAATGTCTCTGCTTTTTAATATGCTGTCTAGGTTGGCCATAACTTTCCTTCTAAGGAGCAAGTCTTTTAATTTCATGCTGCAGTCACCATCTGCAGTGATTTTGGAGCCCCTCAAAATAAAGCCTATCACTATTTCCACTGTTTCCCCATTTTAATTCATCTTTTTTAAGAAAAAAAAATTTAAAGCAGTTTTAGGTTTGCAGTAAAATTGAGAGGAAGATACAGAGATTTCCCATATGCCCCTTACCCCCACACCTGCACAGCCTCTCCTATTATCAGTGCCACTCAGTAGATGATATATATATTTTTTTACTACAGATGAACCTACATTGACACATTGTAATCACCTAAAGTCTACAGTTTACCTGAGAGTTCAATCTTGGTTTTGAACAGTCTGTAAGTTTGGACAAAAGTATAATAA
The DNA here is from genome assembly GCF_963930625.1 of Muntiacus reevesi. Taxonomy (NCBI): domain Eukaryota; kingdom Metazoa; phylum Chordata; class Mammalia; order Artiodactyla; family Cervidae; genus Muntiacus; species Muntiacus reevesi. The sequence continues at coordinate 63,512,570 of NC_089261.1, forward strand.
CCTATCTATCATTATAATATCATGTAGAGTATTTTCATTGCCCTAAAATCATTACTATTTTAAAGATTAATTTTTTAATTTTAAATTTAAAGATTAATTTTTAAATTAATCTTTTAAATTATAAAATGTATAATCTTTGTGGGAAATCCAAATATTTTAGAAATGTAAAATTTTTGAAATGAAAGTCAACCTAACCACTCTTAGAAAAAAACCTCTGGTAGTTTTTTACACAAACCTCTAGATTTTAAATGTGCATTTTAACTTGTATATTAATTCTAACCTAACCTACATAGTTAATGAGCAACCATTATTTACTCAGGTTATTTAAAAAATCATATAAATATTAACTTAGAGAAATGCAATTGCATTTCATCCAATACATACAATTCAAGCCACTGCCTTTTCTCACCTAACAAGGAATCTTGAATATTACATGGTTTTCTGTTGCCCCTTTCACAGATTACTGGGTTGATTCCAATTTTCATTATTATGAATAAACTTTCAGTGACTATGTTCTTTCTTGAAATCTCTTTGAACAGTTTGAAAACAAATTGGCTGGAGCAGATTAAATATGAGTGCTAATTCTGACTCCACCCCCCAAAAGTGACAACAGATACATTATTACCTTAATTGTACCCTTAACCTCCTCAAGGACATCTGGAGAGATCTCTAGAGGTAGTTAAGTTGTTATTTCAATGCAGAGAGCAGTACTTCAGGAAAAACAAATGTGTGTGTAAATCACGAGGAAAATATTTGAAAGAGTAAAATGTGAATTTGGATATGATTCAACATTGTTGATTATTTATATTTTTCTATGTATTTCTTACGATGAGCCTAAATATATTTCTAGAATTAAAGTTTAGTTACAGTAACAGAACCTATTTCTATTTAGACAGAAAATTTAATTGCTTTTTTATTGAGATGTAATTCACATATCATACACTTCAGTAAATTTTAGTATATTCAGAGTTATGTACCATCACCATTACCTACTTAGAGAACATTTTGTGCTATGCCTAGTCATGTCCAACTCTTTGCAACCCTATGGGCTGTAGCCCCCCAGGCTCCTCTGTCCATGGGATTCTTCAGGCGAGAAATTTGGAGTGGGTTGCCATGCTCTCCTCCAGGGGATTTTCCCAACCCAGGGATCAAACCCAGGTCTCCCACATTGTGAGCAGATTCTTTATCGTCATAGCACCAGGGAAGCCCAAGAACATTGGAGTGGGTAACCTATCCCTTCTTCAGGGGAACTTCCCGACCCAGGAATTGAACTGGAGTCTCAATTAATCTGCCTGCATTGCAGGCGGATTCTTTACCAGCTGACCTACCTGGTAAGCCCACTTGAGAACATTTTACCACCCTATTAAAAAGCCTCATACTCCATTAGCAGTCACTCCTCATTCCTCTGTCTCACCACAACCCCTGGCAACCACTAAACTATTTGTCAACTCTATGAATTTGCCTATTCTGGAAATGCCATATAAATAGAATCATTCAACTGATTGCCTTTTGTGTCTGGCTTCTTTCACTTAACAAAATGTTTTCCAGGTTTATGTATGTGTCCCATATATCAGCTCATTTCATAGACTGTCTTAGTCACTTTGGGTGCTTTAACAGAATACCATAGACTGGGTGGCTTAAACAGCAAACACTTATTTCTTTTGGCTCTGGAGAATGTGAAGTCCAAGATGAAAGTACTGGAGGATTTGGGTCTTAGAGAGAACCCTCTGCATGGCTAGCAGTCACCTTTACTAAAAAGAGGATGCGCTAGTGTCTGTTTCCTTGTAAGGGCATTAATCCCATCATGAGGCTACATTTTCAAGACGTTAACTAAACCTAATCACCTCCCAAAGGCCCCACCTCCTAAAATCATCACACTGGGGTAAGAGCTTCACACATGGCTTTGGGTGGGTGGGAGACAAAATATTTAGTTCACAACATGACCCAATAATATCCCATTGTATAGAATACCACATTTTGTATCATTTCATTAGTTGACAGGCATTTAGGCTGTTTCCACTTTTTGGCTATTATGAATAATGTTACTATGAACACTTGTATACAAGTTTTGTGTGAATTTATGCTTTCAGTTCTCTTGGGTATACACCTAGGCATGCAGTTTCTAGCTCATATAATAACTCTATGTTTAAGCATTCAAGGAACTGCCAATCTGATTTCTCAATGGCTGTACCATTTTATATAAATATACTATATATATATATATATTTGTTGCTGTACCAGCAATATATTAGAACTCTGATTTCTCCAAATATTCACCAATGCTTATTATTGTCTTTTTTTTTTTTGTCTTTTTTATTATAACTATCCATCCTAGTGGGTGTGAAGTAATATCTCATTGTGGTTTTGATTTGTATTTCGCTAATGAATAATGCTGGGAGGGATTGAGGACAGGAGGAGAAGGGGATGACAGAGGATGAGATGTCTGGATGGCATCACTGACTCGATGGACATGGGTTTGGGTAAACTCTGGAAGTTGGTGATGGACAGGGAGGCCTGGTGTGCTGCAATTCTTGGGGTCGTAAAGAGTTGGACACGACTGAGCGACTGAACTGAATGACTAATGTTGAGTGTGTTTTCACGTGCTTATTGTCATTTTTCTTTTTTTTTTTAGTGCTCTCACTCATTAAAAAAAAATTTTTTTTGGAGTACAGTTGATCTATAATGTTGTGTATTATTTGTATATTTGTATATCTTCTTTAGAGAAATGTCTATACGAAACCTTTGTCCATTTTTATTTGGGTTATTTGTCTTTTTATTGTTAAATGTAACGGCTCTTTATATATCCTGGATATAAATTCTTTATCAGATATATGATTTACAAATATTTCCTCCCATTTTTGGGTTGTCTTTTTACTTTCTTGATAGTGTCCTTTGAAGTACAAATTTTTTTAATAAAAAACAATGATAAATTACATTTTTAAAAGGCCTTTGGAGATCTGGATCCAGCATGTTTTCCTAACACATAATAAAAGTTTCATAGAATTATATAGCAGGTAGAAAAGTAATTCAAGAGTGTATTATAAAAAGAACAAGAGAAGCTAATTGATAATTAATTAAAAGATATTTTGATGGGTAGGAAATTAAACTTCACATAGCTAATATATGAGAATAAAGACTCAATATATTTAACTTCTTTTTGTATGTGTAAATGCACATAAAGCAGATTGCAAGAAGTTATTTTACACACACAAGCCAGAGAAAAATCTGTGTTTATCGCTAAACCTACTAAGTGGAATTGAAGCAGAAACAGAGTTGATTACTCAGGTTAATGGGTTGGTGTCTATAAATGACAAATGACTATATTAAAAACATTACTAACTTTATATGCTGAACTACCGCTAACAATATTTTACAATAATTAACAAAAGTTGCTTTTGAAATAAACCTTTCTGGTTAATTTCTCCTCTCTCTTTGGAATCTTTGGTAATTAAAAAAACTATATTCAATATACATGTGAAACTTTTACAACAGTTAATATAGAGCATTCAAACATAACAGCTTATAAATTCTCCTTGAGGCAAGAAAAAAACAGTGGGCATAAGAAACTATGAAACACTATTGTAGTCACTCTTGCTCAAAGACTTCTCCAATGTACTTTGGGCTATTCATTTCCTTCTTGTAAATACATTTTACCATGCTTTAAAGAAACATGAAGATGCTATAAGACACAGAAGGACAGAATGAGGAATTCAGGTGGCCAGGTGAGATTTAAATAACAGAGGATTGGGTGAAGGTAAAGTTGGAAGTAGTCTCTTCAACATGTACCAATAACACAGGCAAGAAGAAAGACAGCATGAAGTCGGAAACCCAGTCAAGCAGATTAGTCAAAAGGGTCTGGAACTTAAGCAGACTTTAAATATTGGGTTGGTCAAATAGTTCATTTGAGTTTGTTATTGTTTACAGAAAAACCCAAACAAACTTTTTGGGTAACTCAGTAACAGATACAGGTACAAACAGCACGTGGCATCTTGATTCCCAGTAACTTTTTTTTTTTCATTTATTTTTATTAGTTGGAGGCTAATTAGTTTACAATATTGTAGTGGTTTTTGCCATACACTGACATGAATCAGCCATGGATTTACATGTGTTCCCCATCCTGATCCCCCCTCCCACCTCCCTCCCCATCCCATCCCTCTGGGTCATCCCAGTGCACCAGCCCTGAGCACTTGTCTCATGCATCCAACCTGGACTGGTGATCTGTTTCACCCTTGAGAGTATACTTGTTTCAATGCTATTCTCTCGAACATCCCATCCTCGCCTTCTCCCACAGAGTCCCAAAGTCTGTTCTGTACATCTGTGTCTCTTTTTCTGTTTTGAATATAGGGTTATTGTTACCATCTTTTTAAATTCCATATATATGCGTTAGTATAGTGTATTGGTCTTTATCTTTCTGGCTTACTTCACTCTGTATAATGGGCTCCAGTTTCATCCATCTCATTAGAACTGATTCAAATGCATTCTTTTTAATGGCTGAGTAATATTCCATAGTGTATATATACCATAGCTTCCTTATCCATTTGTCTGCTGATGGGCATCTAGGTTGCTTCCATGTCCTGGCTATTATAAACAGTGCTGCGATGAACATTGGGGTGCACGTGTCTCTTTCAGATCTGGTTTCCTCAGTGTGTATGCCCAGAAGTGGTATTGCTGGGTCATATGGCAGTTCTATTTCCAGTTTTTTAAGGAATCTCCACACTGTTCTCCATAGTGGCTGTACTAGTTTGCATTCCCACCAACAGTGTAAGAGGGTTCCCTTTTCTCCACACCCTCTCCAGCATTTATTGCTTGTAGACTTTTGGATAGCAGCCATCCTGACTTGTGTGTAATGGTACCTCATTGTGGTTTTGATTTGCATTTCTCTGATGATGAGTGACGTTGAGCATCTTTTCATGTGTTTGTTAGCCATCTGTATGTCTTCTTTGGAGAAATGTCTGTTTAGTTCTTTGGCCCATTTTTTGATTGGGTCATTTATTTTTCTGGAATTGAGCTGCAGGAGTTGCTTGTATATTTTTGAGATTAATCCTTTGTCTGTTTCTTCATTTGCTATTATTTTCTCCCATTCTGAGGGCTGTCTTTTCACCTTGCTTATAGTTTCCTTTGTTGTGCAAAAGCTTTTAAGTTTCATTAGGTCCCATTTGTTTATTTTTGCTTTTATTTCCAATATTCTGGGAGGTGGGTCATAGAAGATCTTGCTGTGATTTTTGTCGGAGAGTGTTTTGCCTATGTTCTCCTCTAGGAGTTTTATAGTTTCTGGTCTTACATTTAGATCTTTAATCCATTTTGAGTTTATTTTTGTGTATGGTGTTAGAAAGTGTTCTAGTTTCATTCTTTTACAAGTAGTTGATCAGTTTTCCCAGCACCACTTGTTAAAGAGGTTGTCTTTTTTCCATTGTATATCCTTGCCTCCTTTGTCGAAGATAAGGTGTCCATAGGTACGTGGATTTATCTCTTGGCTTTCAATTCTGTTCCACTGATCTATATTTCTGTCTTTGTGTCAGTACCATACTATCTTGATGACTGTGACTTTGTAGTAGAGCCTGAAGTCAGGCAAGTTGATTCCTCCAGTTCCGTTCTTTTTTCTCAAGATTGCTTTGGCTATTCGAGGTTTTTTGTATTTCCATACAAATTGTGAAATTATTTGTTCTAGTTCTGTGAAAAATAGTTGGTAGCTTGATAGGGATTGCATTGAATCTACAGGTTGCTTTGGGTAGTATAGTCACTTTCACAAAATTGTTTCTTCCAGTAACACTTATATGCTTCCAGTTAAGAAGAATTACATTCTCAAATCTGGCCTGAATCTGCAGTGAAGGTCAGTGGAGTACTTGGCTGAAAGGAAAAGAATATAAGCTTTTTTTTTTTTTTTTTAGAATATAAGTTTTTGACATGGACTATTCCTGATAAGACTGAGGTCCGGGTACCTGGGAGAGTTTCTAAAAAATCTGGAGCCATGTATATTCTCCAGAGGGTTCTCTAACTATGCTGGAGAATGTGGGATGAGTTGAATGAGCATTTTACCAGCATTTGTGGAAAATCAGTGTTACCAAGTGGCACTAGTACAGTTAGAAAGTTTTAGCCGCTAACAATAAAATCCATTCACCCTGTGACTAATATGTAAACAACTGGGAAATTTATTATATCATATAACAAGGAAGTTCAGAGGGAGGGCAAGGTTGATAGATGCTGTTGCACAATGTCATGAAGGATCCAAGGCTCCTCCAATCTTTACTCTGTCATCCTTCAGACAGAGCTCCATCCTTCAGAGAACAGCTTCATCCTTGGGCAAGAGAGATGATAGCAAAAAACCTTGGCATCACGATCCAAACATGCCAATATCCAGAGAAAGAAGACCACTCTTAGGAATGAGGAAGTATTTCTAAGAACCCTGGCACAAGTGGTCACACTCCTAATTTGGAACCAATTGCTGAAAAGAGAATAGAATAATTATAATTCATTTAGACTGGTTATCTGAGGTGTATGAAATGTCAGAATCAACTATTTATACTAAGATTTTGCTTTTGTTGAGACTTCCTCAGTTTCCCCTTAAATTGTCTGTAAGTTAATAATGTCATAATTATTGACTGATATCACAAAGGTGATATTGCATAATCTTTTAGTTCATCTGTTTTGGTAATGAGCTTTTCTTCTTCTCCCATGCCATGAACCATAACTGAGGTACTACTGTCCTTCTATGATGACCTAGAAGGAAAGAGATATCTGAATACTTGGCTTGTAAATCAAACTTATAAAGTGATGAAAATGTCTGGGAGAGAAATAAATTCACATTAACTATGCCATGCACATGTGAAACAGTTTAATCACATGTAAGTTAGTATGATTAAGGTTTAGAATTAATGGTATAAGTACTTACTATTGAACTCAAGGGAGTAGGGGGTGTGAGAGGGGACACTGTGACCTGTCTTGATTCCAGAAAGATAGATAGTTAAATTTTAATAACATTTTATCCAGCATCACAATAAAGGCTACAAGGACCAAGCAATTAAGGAGTGATGAATAGCAATTTCAGGTGATGAGTTACAGTGCACATATCCATCAGCAGGCCTGGGTTAATTGTGCCACCGATATAACAGGGGAGGGCTTATACCTTTCATTCTTAAAAGAAGTAAAGAAGTTAAAGAAGTTCAAGTCCTACCAAAGATCACTATTTCCAGGCACCTAAACTCACTAGCAGATTTGTGTCTCCATTCCTGACAGGCCAAACAAAGGTGCTGAGAGAGCCGGAACTATTAATTAGCGCAAAAATGCCTGAAAGCACCCAAAGAGTTTTTATTTGGGGAGGTTATTTTTCACACATGTTAGATGGGAGTATCTTTGAAATTCTAAAAGTGAAAAAAAATACAATGAAATATATGAACCTTGTCCATCAACAGAGGAATGGATAAAGATGTGCTACATATATATATATATATATACATATATATATATATACAATGGAATATTACTCAGCCATAAAAAAGAACAAGATAATGTCATTTGCAGTAATATGGATGGACCCAAAGACTGTCATACTGAGTCACATTAGACAAAGACAGATGTTAGATATCTGTTAGATAGACAGATGTTAGACACTGCTTATCTATGGAATATAAGACAACAGTACAAATGAGAACTTATTTGCAGAACAGAAATAGTCACATATGTAGAAAACAAACGCACAGCCACTAAGGGGGAGGTGTGGGAAGGGATGACGTGGGGTTGACACACACACTCCACTGTTTATAAAACAGATGACTGACAAGAGCTTACTGTATAGCACAAGGAACCCTATCCAGTACTCACTCATGAGCTACACGGGAAAAGAATCTAAAAGAGAGTGAACAGAGTCACTAAGTCACTCTGCCGCACAGCAAAACTAACAAAACATTGAAAATCAACTACATGCCAATAAACTTAATTAAGAATATATAAAGCCTCATTTTCCCCTTGATAACTCTAATTGATTTCATTAGATACTTATAGCAGTGGTATTCAAACTTTTCTGATCATAATGCACAGTAAGAAATACATTTAATATGGTGACCCAACACCCACACATCACTTTATATTTCTAAAACTGAAACAAAAACCTCATAATAGTTAAACTTTCTAAGTACATGCTAGTCCTACTCCATTTTGTTTAAAAACAAGTGCTGATTGACACTCACTAAATTGATTCCATGACCTACTAAAGCATCTGACTGGCAGTTTGACAAGCATTGTTCTAAGGTCAGTGGATAAGGAACCCCTGAGTCCCTTAACACAAATCACGCCTCGGTTGGGCAATGGTGAGAAGGGGCCGGCAGGGTGACTGAGCCCCCAGTTTCATTCTCCCTTTTAGCCTCTGGCCTAAGGAACACAAAGCTCCTCTCTTAACTTTATCCTTCTGAGTCAATAATGCAAAAGCTTAACATCTTTGGAAGAGATGTATATAAAGAATTCTTTTGTGAGTTCCCAAAGGACTGATTAGAGTAAATATATTCAAATTTCCAGAAAGCAGGTACATTTACTCTGGCCCGTCTGAAAGAATACTGTGATAAGCTCAGGTGGGATAGACGCATCATTAGAGCAGCAAAAACATCATGCTTCCCAATTTTAACTTTCTTTTTTCCTTCCTGAGAGTACAGTCTTGTAAAGTCCAACTCATTGTACCTTAAAGGACAAGTTTCTTGTTCTCTCTGAATCCCAGTTTATTCATCCATACGATGGACCTAAATAGTACTCACAAGCTTGTCAAAAAGGATTAAGTGAGCTAACTAGGTAACATGTATGATTCATTTAGCTAATGATCAGTACATGGCAGCTGCTGCTTATCTTAGGCTGGTTGGCTACAGACTAAGAAAGCAAACACTGTAAACTTCTTGTTTAACAAAAGAAATCTTAGGTTGCCTGATACTTCCTCCTGGTCTGATGTTTTCTTTGGGAAGCTTTCTTCCTTTGGGAAGCCTCTTATCTAGAAGGATCGTGCTAGTGTTGAGTTGCTTCAGTTGTGTCCGACTCTGTGCGACCCCGTGGACCCACCAGGCCCCTCTGTCCACGGGATTCTTCAGGCAAGAATACTGGAGAGGGTGGCCTGCCTTCCTCCACGGGATCTTCCTGACCATGTCTCCTGCGTCTCCTGCATTGGCAGGTGGGTTCTTTACCACTGAGTCCCCTGGGAAGCCCCATCTAGAAGGATACCACTATCTATATTCTGGTCTGCTCTCTCCTGCTATAATAGAAGTCTGATTGTAGGTGCAGTGGATATAAAAGAAAACAAAAGGGCAAATACAGGGTTTCACATGTTTCTTTCTATTCTTTCTACGAATAGAAAGAAAAATGCCCACTTTAGTGCCCCTAAGGGCTGAGACCACTCCAAGAGACCTTGTGCTTCTAGTTTACCTCCAGCCTACCAAATTTGTGATGCCAGATGGATTTTCTAAAGTAGAGTTCTGATTGCATCACTTCATTGCTCAATAAATGACCTTAGCTCCCCACAGCCTACCAAAGAAACTTGGAACCGCGTTATTTTGGTATTGGGTATACATGAAGGAAAAGGGTCTAACTTGCTTTTGTTTTGTGAAATAAAATTCATGTTTTATTTTATGCAAGACAGGAAAAATTTAAGCATAAAACACTGTCTTTGCCCTTTGGCCTCCTCCCTCCTACCATTGCATTGTGTGTCTGCATCATGCATCAACCACAGTCCCCCATCGGCAGAAATACCTGCTCAACCATGAAGAGCAACATTCTCCTGGTATCAACAATGTGACTCCTTAAATAATAGCATTCATTCCTCCTTGATCTTATAAGGGGTCACAATGACCCACACTTTGTACTTGCAGAACTTGATTGTGTAAACTGCCAACAATACATCATTTAATGTACAGCCTTCTGTCTCAAAATAACCTACATAGCTGGCTTTGGACCTCTAATGAGTAGGACATTTCTCAGAGCTTTCTGAGAGGCTGTTCATGGGTGATAGTCCTCAAACTGGCTCGAATAAAATTTTCCATTTCTTTCTTAAAGCACCTAATTATTCACAATGTTTTTTAAACAATGAAATGTTTATTTTTGTTGTTGGAGTCAGTTTGCTTTTTTATATTTGAAAATTTTTATTTCTTAAACAATGGTAGGTATAAGTGCTTTGTTTTTATTATTATCCTTGTGGTAAACTATATACAAGAAAAAAATTTACCATTAGTGACATTTAGTGTATTCACAGTTTGTACAACCATCACCACTTTCTAGTTCCTGAATATCTTCATCATCCTGAAGAGACATTCTGTACCCATTAAACAATTACTTCTTGTTTCTCCCTCCCCCACTTCCCAATCTTAGGGAATCGGTAATCTGTTTTATGTTTTTAGGACTTTGCCAACTCTGGTTATTTCAATAAATGAATCATAAAATAGTTGGCATTTGTGTCTGGATTCTTTCACTCAGCATAATGTTTACAAAATTCCTCTATGTTGTAGCATGCACCATTCTTTTCTTTTTTTTAAACCATATGGATATACCATCGTTTGCTTCTCCAAAACAAAAGGTGGACAATTGGGTTATTTCCTTTTGGCTACTGTGAATAATGCTGGTATGAATCAGTTCTTTAGGTTATATAGCCAGCAGTGGAATGGCCAGATCTCATGTCTAACATTTTGGAAAGTCGACAGTCTGCTTTGCAAAGTGACTACCATTTTACATTCCCACCAGCAATGTTATTTCTCAGCATCCTTACAAGCATTTGCTATTTGACTTTTTGATTGTAACCATCTTAGTGGGTGTGAAGTGTTACCTTATTGTGGGTTTGACTTGCATTTCTAATGACGATTAGTCACCTCTAATGACTGCTGACGTCATTTAGTTTTGCATGTTCTTGTTGGTCATTTGTATGTCTTCTCTGGAGAACTGTCTACACAGATCCTTTGCCCATTTTTAATTGGGTTATCAGTCTTTCATTATTGAGTTGATAGAGTTTTCTATATATTCCAGATACAATACTTAGCAAATATATGATTTGCAAATGTTTTCTCCCGTTTTGTGGCTCATCTTTTCACTTTACTAATAGTTTCATTTGAAGCAGAAAATTTTTTAATTTTGGTGAGGTCCAACTTCTCTGTTTTTCCTTTTTTGCTCATGCTTTTGGTGTCGCATCTAAGAAACAATTGTCAAACTTGAAGTCAAGAAGATTTACCTCTATTTTTTCTAATGCTTAATAAATGTAGCTATTAAATTTAGGTCTTTGATCCATTTTGAGTTAATTTTTGTACACAGTGTGAGATAAGGATCCAACTTCATTCCTTCACATATGGCTATTCAGTTACCCCAGCATCATTTGCTGAAAAGACGATTCTTTTCCCATTGAATGGTCTTGGTACTCATTTTAAAAATAAGCAGACCATAAACACATGAGTTTATTTCAATTTAATTTACTCCTAAGTATTTTATTCTTTTTGATGTCATTATAAATAGAATTTTTTCTTAATTTCATTTTCTGAGAATTCATTGCTAATGTATAAAAATACACTTGAATTTTGTATATCAATCCTGCATCCTGCAATTTTACTGTACTAGTTTATAGTCTCTACTTTTGGTTTTTGGGGGGTGCTTTTTTTTTTTTTTTTAGATTCTTTATACACAAGATCATGTCATCTGTGCATATGGTTTTACTTCTTCCTTTCCAATCTGAATTCCTTTCTTTTCCTTGCTTAATTCCTCTGTTAGAACCTCTAGCATAATGTTGAATAGAAGTAGCAAGAGTGGATATCCTTGTTTTATTTCTGATCTTAGGGGAAAATCATAGTCTTTCACCTTTAAGTGTACTGTTGGCTGCAGGCTTTTCATAGGTGCTTTTTATTAGGTTGAAGAAGTTCCTTTTTATTTACTAGTTTGCTAAGTGTTTCTATCATGAAAGGAAATTGGATTTTGTCAGTGCTTTTTCTGCTTCTATTGAGAGGATCATGTGGGTTTTGCTTTTTTAAAAAACTGAAGTATAGTTGATCCACTCCAGTATTCTTGCCTGGAAAATCCCATGGACAGGGAAGCCTCACAGGCTATGGTCCATGGGGTTGCAAAGAGTCAGACGAGACTGAAGTTACTTAGCGTGCACGTACACAAAGTTGATTTACAATGTAAGTTTCAGGTGGACAGCAAAGTGCTTCAGTTATAAATATATATGTAGATGTCTACATTCTTTCTCTAATTCTTTTCCATTATAGTTTTTTCTACAGGATATTGAACATATTGTACTTCCTTGTGCTATATGGTAGATCCTTGTATATTATCTATTGTATATATGGTAGTGTACATGTTAATCCCCTACTCGCAATTTATACCTTTCCCCTCTTTCAAGGAACTCAATCCTGAATATTTATTGGAAGGACTGATGATGAAGCTGAAGCTCCAATACTTTGGGCACCTGATGCGAAGAGCGGACTCATCAGAGAAGACCCTGTTGGTGGGAAAGATTGAGGGCAGGAGGAGAAGGGGACAATGGAAGATGAGGTGGTTGGATGCCATCACCGACTCAATGGACATGAGTTTGAGCAAGCTCCAGGAGATGGTGAAGGACAGGGAAGCCTGGCATGCTGCAGTCCATGGGTTCGCAGAGAGCCAGATGTGACTGAGCGACTGAACCACCACCTCTTCCCCTTTGGTGACCGTGTTCAGTTTCTATGCCTCTGAGTCTGCTTCTGTTTTGTAAGTAAGTCCATTTTTACTATGTTTTTGATTCCACATGCATGTGATTTCCACATGCATATTTGTCATTCTCTGTCTGAGTTACTTGCTTGGTACAGTAATCTCTAGGTCCATCCATGTTGCTGTAAGTGGTATTATTTCATTCTCTTCTACGGCTCAGTAATATGCCATTGTATATATGTACCACGTGTTCTTTATCCATTCATCTGTTAATGGACACTTAGGTTGCATCCACGTCTTGGCTATTGTAAGTAGTGCTACTATGAACACTGGGAGCTTTTTCTCCCAGTGCATAGGTTGCTTTTTTGTTTTGATTTTCCCTTCTAATTTTATTAATATGGTATATTACATTTATTGATTTTGAGAATTAAGCCAATCTCACATTCCTGAAATATATCCCATTTGGTCATGGTATATGATTCTTTTTATATGTTATTGGATTAGATTCTAGTATTTTGTTGAGGATTTTTCACATTCATAAGAGATACTGGGTTTTAGTTTTCTTTTTGTAATAGCTTGTCTAGTTTTATAATAGCTTTGTCTAGTTTTTCAAATCAGGGTAATACTGGCCTTATAGAAGGAGCTTGCAAGTGCTCCCTCAACTTCTATGTTTTGCAAGCATTTGTGATGAATTGGTACTAATTCTTCTTTAAATGTTTGGTAGAATTCATTGGTGAAGCCATCTGGGGTATGGCTTTTCTTTGTGGGTATAAACAGAAGGAAAAGGGGCAGGGCACAACTTTTGAAAGAAAGAATGACATAGTCATAGGACATGACAAAAACTGGTCAGAACCATCTAGGTCCAAGTTTCCAGTGAAACTTGAGCCTCATTATACACTCATTGTAATACATTAGCATCTAAATGACACAGCTACCAGTGCCATGACAGTTCTGAAGCTAACGATAAAACGTAAAAAAGTGGGTGATGGCCCCTGAGATAGAATCATTCTCCCACTCAGTAGCCCATGAAATTACTCAGCCCATAAAAATTAACCACATCAAGGCAGGGCCTCTCACCTTCTGAGATGGCCCACATTGCGTGGGTGTGTTTCTCTCTAAATAAGTCCACTTTGTCTCTCGTTGAATTCTGAGACAAGACATCAAGAATCTGAGCTTCATTAAGCCCTGAGAACAAGTGTGTGATCTCAATTAAAAGATCATGGGTTCAAGTTCCAGTCTGAATTGCAGTTTCAGGTACTTTTTATTACCAATTCAATGTGCTTATTATATGCCTATTAAGATTACCTGTTTCTTCTTGAGTTAGTTTTGGTAGTGTCTTTGTAATAATCTGTTCATTTCACCTGTTATCTAATTTATTTAATTTATTGGCATATAATTGTTCATAGTATTCATTTATAATCCTTTTTATTTCTGTAAGCCCATCAAGAATATCCCCTATTTCATTTCTGATTCTAGTATTTCATTTCTGATTGAGTCTTTAAAAATTTTTTTCTTGGCCAGTCTAGTTAAAGATTTGCCAGTTTTGTTGATCTACTCAAAGAACAAGCTTTTGTTTCCATTTATTTTCTCTATTGTTTTTCTATTCTCTACTTCATTAATTTCCTCTCTAATATTCATTATTTTCTTCCTTGCTTGCCAAAGATTTAATCTGCTCCTGATTTTCCAGTGTTTTAATATAGAAGGTTAAGTTATTGACTAAAGAGTTTTCTTTTAATTCAGGCATTTTCAGCTATAAATTATATTCTAAGTGCTGCTTTAGCTATATCCCGTAAGTTGTTTTTTTTTTTATCCCATAAGTTTTATCATGCTGCTTCATTTTCATTCATCTCAAAGTATTTTCTAATTTCACTTTGGCTTTCTCTTTGACCCTTTGGGTAGTTAGGAGACTGTTTTTTAATTTACTTATGAATTTCCCCAGATTCTTTCTGCTACTTATTTCTAATTTCCTTCTTTTGTGAAACAAAATTCACATTTTATGGCAAGACAAGAAAAATATAAATAAAATGTTCTCTTCCTTTGTTCTCCTCTCTCCCCCTACTGTACATTGTGTATCTGCATTTGCTTCAACCAAACCTTCCCCACTGGCAGAAATTCCCACTCAAACACTAAGAGCAACATTCTCTCGAGATAACTCCTTAAAGATAACATTCCTTCTTGATATAGGGCCACACTCAAATCTGGATTATGTAAAATGTCAGTAATACATCTTTTGATGTATAGCCCTCTGTCTCAAAATAATTCCTATATAGCTGTGTATTGACTTCTAATGGGCAGAACAGGTCTCAGAGCTTTCTGAGATATTCTTTCTGGGTTATGATCCTCAAATTATACTCAAATGAAAATTTCCATTTTTTTTCTTAGATTGACTCATTTTTCTTGACACTTGACACTTGACACTTGTTTGAGAACTTATTTTGTATTATTTCTATCCTCTTAAATGTATTGAAGTTTATTTTATGGCTTAGCATATGGTCTATCCTGGAGAATCTTCCATGTGCATTTGAGAGGACTGAATTCTGCTGTTGTTGGGTGGAGTGCTCTCGCTGTATCTATTAGGCCTGGCTTATAGCATTGTTCAAGTCATCAATTTCTTTACTGGTTTTCTATCTAATTGTTTGTTTTTGAAAATGGAGAAGTCTCCAATTATTATTGTAGAACTACTTTTCCCTTCATTTGTCAGTTTTTGCTTTATGTATTTTTGATGATCTGTTGCTGGATGCATGTATGTTTACAACTGTCATAGCTTCCTGATAGATTGACCCTTTTATCATTATGAAATATCCCTCTTTATCTCTAATAACATTTTAATAGACTTTGTCTATTTTGTCATATTAGTCATTTTACTTTCTTTTGATGTTTGCATTACATATCGTTTTCTTTTCCTTTACTTTCTATTTATTTGTATTTTTTAATATAAAGTGTCTAGTTTTATAATAGCTTCTTCTGTAGACAATATATAGTTGAATCCCTTTAAAAAATCCAGTTTGACAGTGTCTGCCTTTTGATTGGATTGGTTCATCCATTTACATGTAAGTTTACTGGACTGCATTTACATTTGTCATTTTTGTTTCCTATATGTCCCATATGTTTTTTGTTCCTCTATTTTTTTAGTGCAAAAACACACAAAAAGGACTGTATATGTTTCAAGAGGGGTAATCTTAGTTGTTCCCAGCTAGTATATGCTGGTTTTTCAACCCAATGTTGAATACAGTATTATCGATACTGGATGATGAATATACTAGTCTTGCCCAGTGGTTCTTAAAATCAGCAGAGGCAGCATCACATGGGAATTTGTAAGAGGAAAAAAGTTAATCTCTGTAATCACACTTGGTTTTGAATCCCAGCTCTACATTTACAGCGGTGTGATTTGGGGGAACTCAGTAAGGCATGGAGCCTTTTTTCCCTCATTTAATAATCCTGTCTTACACTGCGGTTGGGAAAGCTTTAAGAGACTAAGCGAGATAACATAAATACTACTACCAGATCAGTACTTTTCCTGATTTTCTTTCTCACTGCAACAAAATAACAAAAGCTTCTGCCTGTTTTCCCTGTATTTTCAGCGTAACTACCGGCAGCTTAAATTGCTTAAACCACTTCTCATTTTAGCAATTATTGAGAGGAACAAATGCAGAAACAGGAATAGGAATAGAAAACATGAGGTTGTGTGGTAGGTTAGCAGAGAAGAAGAGAAATTCAGTCTGAACTCATCTCTCAAGCTGCCCAGAAAAATTAGGTGGCAGTTTAAATATCACTCTGGATATTGATGTATGCTCAAGGTCTGAAATTACAGCAACTAAAAAACTCACTGTTTCTCTGCATTTTTAACTTTTACTGAGAGTACAGCAATAATCCTGTGAGGTAGACAAGGCAGGCATTATTATCTCCATTTTGCAGGGACCTAAATCTCAGAGGGATTAAGTGACTTTTGGTGGGAAAGCTGGGTCTGAAGCCACGTCGGTTAATTGCAAATACCCTTGTCACAGTACTTGAGAAGCTCTCAAAATAAAGGTCATATGGAAAGGATAAAGGTCATGCTATGTATCTCAACAATACTATTGAATGAATAAATATCTGATTTACAAGTAAAAGTCTTGTTACGATGAACATCATCGCAGAGATCCTAGTTAAGTGAATATCCATGTATTTGCAATACAGGAGTTGAGGGTAGGAAGTGTGTATGTGGATATTTGTTCTGATAAAAGTTTAAACAAGAGGCATAATGTTTCTGAAGTCTTCATAATTTGAACTGACTATACACAGACTTTATGGTGGTACATATATTGTTCTACTACACCATTTGAAGGTGTCACTGAGTAGAATCCACGTACAGATTAGGCCATGTGTAAGTATATTAGACTACATTGCTCAATTTCCTTAGCATGCTAGACCATAAGATTCTTGAGGGCAGAACCCTGTCTTTGAATGAATCATTATATCAAAATGAATAAATTTTGAATATCACTAAGTGAATGAATAAATACATGAGTCTGTGAGTGAATGTATTTCTTTTAAAATCATTCTTTATTTACTCCTCTCCTGTCAAAAGCACCTTTATCTATTTCTGACTCTTTAGAGGTTAGAAACAGACCTATTCTCTCCTGCTGGTCAAAAATATTTCTACCTAATCACCTCACACTTATCAGAATGGCCATCATTAAAAAATCAACAAATAACAAATGCTGGAGTGAGTGTGGAGAAAAATGTCTGTAGGAAAGTTAAGTTGATTCAGCCACTATGGAGAACAGTATGGAGATTCCTCAAAGAATTAAAATATAATTACCATATGATCCAGCAATCCCAGGACAAAACTATAATTCAAAAAGATATATGCAACCCTTGTCCAAAGCAGCACTGTTCACAATAGCCAAGACATGGAAACAACCCAGATGCCCATCGACAAAATAATGGATAAAGAATAAGTGGTACATATATAACAGAATATGTATCATGGAAAGAATGAAGCAATGCCAACTGCAGAAATATAGATGGACCTAGAGACTATCATACTAAGCAAAGTAAGCGAGAAAGAGAAAGACAAATACCATATGATATCACTTGCATGTGGGAGCTAAAATATGACACAAATGAACTTATGTATTAAACAGAAAGAGACTTACAGACATAGAGAACAAAGTTGTGGTTGCCAAGGTGGGGGGGGGGGTAGATGAACTGAGAGTACAGGATTAGTAAATGCTATTACATATAGAAAGCCATCATGGAAAAAGAACACATATATGTATAATTTAATCACCTTGTCTATAGCAGAAATCAACACAACATTGCAAATCAACTACACCTCAATAAAATAAATTTAAAACAAACAACCAAAAAAACTAACATAATATTTCCAACTAGTTCAGTTCAGTTCAGTTGCTCAGTTGTGTCCAACTCTTTGCGACCCCAGGAACCGCAGCACGCCAGGCCTCCCTGTCCATCACCAACTCCCAGAGTCCACCCAAACCCATGTCCATTGAGTTCGTGATGCCATCCAACCACCTCATCCTCTGTCGTCCCCCTCTCCACCTTGCCCTCAATCTTTCCCAGCATCAGGGTCTTTTCAAATGAGTCATTTCTTCCAGAACCTCTTTCCCCTCTACCACTGGTTTATCCCCTAAGTAACAGTTCAAAATGACTCTCAGTCATTCAGACCTTATGTTGGGACCCTGAACTGCTCGCCTAAATTTGCTTATCACCACTTTCATTATCCTATTCAGTTCTTGTGAACCAAGTTTCTAATCAAAATCAGCCCATTCAAGTTTCTTTCTGGTGCTCCCAGTTCTCAAGCTTTTTATTTCTACAACACCTTTCATGTGTTCATTACAGTGCTACATACTTAAATAGAGAATTAGTTAAGCAAAAAAAAAAAAAAGTATTCTTTTACATTTGTAAATGTATTGCTAATAAATGATGTTGGAAATAATTTCCCTTTCAGGGTAAAAGAATGAGGGAAATGGGAAAAAATAAATGTTTCTGAATATCTACTTTGTGTCAGTTACTTTCCATGCATTTAATTTTCAAAAGTAAATTCAAGTAAGGCAGACAGATACTAATTGTTCCTAAATATCCATTCTTCTCTTCTTGGAAAACTAACAGGATTTTTGGTAGGCACATGACTACAGATAAGGTCTACATTTCCCAGCCTCTCTTACAGGTAAGTACATTAAAGTGATATGAGCAGAGTATATACATAGAACTTGCAGATGGTGGAAATTCCCAGGTTACCCAGTGGTAGGACGCTGCGCTTTCACTGCTGAGGGCCTGGGTGGAACTAAGATCCTGCAAGCATCACAAGCATGGCCAAAAAACAAAAAAGGACTTGTACATGGTATTCTGCAAGGAAAGAAATATGCCTTCCTGTTTGCTTTTTCCTCTCCCTGCTGAACTAAATGTTAACTTTCATTTTGGACCACATGAGTGAAAGCAACACATTATGGACGGCAGAATAATAAGATTAAGAAGGGAATGGACACCCACTGCAGTATTCCTGCTGGGAGACTTCTATGGACGGGGGAGCTTGGTGCGCTACAACCCCTGGAGTCGCAAAGAATCAGTCGTGACTGAGTGACCAACACTAATGCCCAGAGCCTGTGCATCGGCCCTGGACTGTATACAGTGGGACTGCTGCGTGACTAACAGGTAACTTCTACATTGTTTATGCCTCTTAGTGAAGTCTCATTATAGTTTCTGAGTCAAGTTTTTGATTAACACCTTGTACAATCTATGTGAGTGGCACTCCCTGGAGTTGTGCAACTTGGCAGTTTTGAACTCACCTTCCAACTAACAGAGTAAGGTGAAGACAAATTCAGAAAGATTAAAAACTTCTCTGAAGTCAAACTATTAAGTGATAAGGTGAGAATGAACCCAGATATATATGATGCCAAACTGCAACAACACTAGATTCTGCCTTAGAAATGTATAACATTGTGAAATGTTATACAGGAGAAAAGTTCCACTACTTATAGTAGATATTCTATTATATCTACTACTGTGGGTAAGAATCTCTTAGAAGAAATGGAGTAGCCCTCATAGTCAACAAGAGTCTGAAATGCAGTACTTGGGTGCAATTTCAAAAATGACAGAATGACCTTGGTTCATTTCCAACGCAAACCATTCAATATCACAGTAATCCAAGTCTATGCCCCAACCAGTAACACTGAAGAATCTGAAGTTGAATGGTTCTATGAAGACCTATAAGACCTTCTAGAACTAACAGCAAAAAAAGATGTCCTTTCATCATAGAATGCAAAAGCAGGAAGTCAAGAGATACCTGGAGTAACAGGCAAATTTGGCCTTGGAGTACAAAATGAAGCAGGGCAAAGGCTAACTCTTTTGCCAAGAGAACGCATGGTCATAGCAAACACTCTCTTCCAGTAACACAAGAGAAGACTCTACACATGGACATCATCACCATGGACATGGTCAATACTGAAATCAGATGATTATATTCTTTGCAATTGAAGACAGAGAAGCTCTATACAGTCAGCAAAAACAAGACCTGGAGCTGATTGTGGCTCAGATCATGAACTCCTTATTGCAAAATTCAATTTAAATTGAAGAAAGTAGGGAAAACCACTAGACCATTCAGGTATGACCTAAATCAAATCCCTTAGGATTATACAGTGGAAGTGACAAATAGATTCAAGGGATTAGGTCTGATAGACAGAGTACCTGAAAAACTATGGACAGAGGTTCGTAACTACAGGAGGCTGTGATCAACCATCCCTAAGAAAAAAGAAATCCAAAAAGGTAAAATGGCTGTCTGAGGAAGCCTTACAAATAGCTGAGAAAAGAAGAGAAGCTAAAGGCAAAGGACCTAAACCAAATCCCTTAGGATTATACAGTGGAAGTGACAAACAGATTCAAGGGATTAGGTCTGATAGAGTACCTGAAAAACTATGGACAGAGGTTCATAACTACAGGAGGCAGTGATCAACCATCCCTAAGAAAAAAGAAATCCAAAAAGGTAAAATGGCTGTCTGAGGAGGCCTTACAAATAGCTGAGAAAAGAAGAGAAGCTAAAGGCAAAGGAGAAAAGAAAAGATATACCCATTTGAATGCAGAGTTCCAAATGTTAGGTAGTTAGAATAGGAAACAGGAGTCCAGAATGGTGGTGGCTAAAAGACAAGGAAGGGAAAAGCCTGCCAAAATAGAACAAAGGAAGGTCCGAGGGCCGGAGTGAGGACCTCAGGTAGAACAAACAGCACTCCTGGCTAACCCAATTTACACAGGGCAGGCCGAGGGGGGAGGAGAAGACATATAAGAGGAGCCAAAGGGCCATGGGTCTCTTTCTCCACCCACCCCACCCACCCCCCATGTGCTAGGTCGCTCTTCTCTTCGAGTCTTTGGGTCGACAAGCCCTTGTACCTCGAGGATGGATTTACCTGCTATTTTCTAAATAAAATAGAGTTGTAACACGGAGCTGTAACACTGATTTGTCTAAGAGCTCTAACACGGTCCATTTGAGACCTGAGAGCTATAACACGGTCTGTCCAAGACCCGAGAGCTGTGATACGCCGAAAGCTTTAATGTCCGTCACTCCAAATCCTTGTTGTGACGAGACAGAACTGAAGAGCATACACTCGCCTGACACAAAGAATAGCAAGGAGAGATAAGAAAGCCTTCCTCAGTAATCGGTGCAAAGAAATAGAGGAAAAGAACAGAATGGGAAAGACTAGAGATCTAAGAGACGGTGAAGGACAGGGAAGCCTGAAGTGCTGCAGTCCATGGGGTTGAAAGAGTCAGACACGACTAAGTGACTGAACAAGTTATACTCTTACAAGTGTAAGGGAAGTGGTTTTGATTCCCACTTAAAACCAGCAATAATGGCTGCATGGGTATCAAAGAAAAGTGAGTGCGCCTAGGACGTGTGCTGTTTTAGTGACAGCAATGGTAATAAGGAATCCAATTTGATTGTACCGCTGTGCCTCTGTAATGACACTGTATCACCACATGCAGATGTAACGTCAGCTTTCCTAACTCTCTTGCTTACCTCCCTGGACAAGCTCCTTCTTCCCATCTGTTCTCCACAAGAAACCACAGGGCTTAGCACGCTCCAGCAAGAGCAACACTTGACATTTAATAAGGTTAAGGACAGGGAGGGGCTCAATGAGTGTGCAGCTGAGAAAAAGACAGTAAATCTGACGTTCATTTTGGAGAGAGAGAGAAAAGGAGAGTTAACAGTTACTGAGTGTCTGCTATGTGCTAATTCCTGTGCTAGGCTTCCAATGTATATTGTGTCATTTAAACTTTCCAGTAACCACAGGAGGCAGCCGTTGTTTCCGCTTAATCAGTGAGAAAACAGACTCTAGTACAAAGTCCGTACCAGGTGACAAAGCAACGGTTTGAAACCAGGTCTGGCTTCAAAATCCTTGTTCTTTCAGTTATACCCTGAGGCCTTTAAACTTGTTAAAACTGCCTTTTCTTGTTTTCAAATACATTATCTCCTCTATATAACTCTGAAGAGCATCTTGTTACCTTAAGAAATTTTCCAGGCCTTAATGTGTTTAACATGACCAATAAAATATTCTGCAGCACTCAGGGAATTCAGCTGATCTTTTGTCACAGGGCAATGAAAGGTGCCAGTTGGCAACAAGATAAGGAGCTAAAGCCAGAATGCAAATTAGCATACTACTTCCTCAAGAGACAACGCTCTACTATGGAAAAAAACAGTCAACTGAACAGTGTGTTCAGTGACATGATTGATCTCATTCTCTTTGCCAACTGATCATAGTTTGTTGACCTGTACCGTTCTGACCACTGTGCTTTCGGAGAAAATAGAGTGCGTTTTCATAATCCCATTTGGAATACCTCTACAATGAGAACTCATTACTCCAATTTCACTCTGTAAATAGAAAAGAAAGAGAAAAGCTAAGTTTCAAAAGAAAACGTGTAGTCTGATATAAGGTAAAAATAGTAATCAGAATTCATCCATTGATTGAGTCATCCATCCATTCATTCAAGACTAACACACAGAGAGAGATATTTAGGACAGTCTCTGCCTTCTTCCCAGAAGGGAATGAGGTAGTGTAAGTGTTAGTTGCCCAGCCATGTCCAGCTCTTTGCGACAATAGGGAGTGCAGCCTGCCAGGCTTCTCACTTCATGGAATTCTCCAGGCAAGAATTCTGGAGTGGTAGGAAAGCACCAATTAAAAAAGAAAATCATTACAGTGAAATGTGATTATCGTTGATTCCTCTTTTTCTTCCCACATCAATTAATCAGCATATTCTTTAGGCTCTCATCTTCAAAACATAACCAGAATTTTCACTTCATCCTTCTACCCAGGGCAACTGCACTCACTTGAAGTCCAGAGGAGGTCATTTGCATTTCAGTCTCCTTGAACGGGGTCCTGCTGCCACAGCTCTCCACCCTGTGCAGTTCCTCCTCCATCTCCCTACATGGAGCTCCTGTCGTCGCCTTGAACGTCTCCTTGTTTCTACTCCTGCTCACCACACAGTGTTCTCCACACAGCAGCCAGCGTCACTCTGCTGCTCAAAATCCTCCGATGGTTTCTCACCCCACACAGAAAAACATCAAGTCCTTACTGTGGCCTGCAAGCCCCACCACATCTGAGGTAGGCAACAAGATCATTTTCTAAACATGACAGGCGATAGGCTGAGTTGGGGACAGGAATAGCATTGTGAGCGACTGGAATAGTCAGACATTGAGAGGAAGGGCAAGGGTTGTTGACAGGGAAAAGGGCTGTCGGGGGCCCAAGACTGAACTGAGATCATTGATTTCTAATAGTTCCAGTCTGAAATGTGCAGTTTTCTCCAACCATGCCATGAGGGTAAGGGTCACCGTAAGGCTATGGAAAAATGCACGTTAGTTTTTGCTGCAACCCAAACTCTTCCAACACCTAAAACAACAAACATTTATTATTTCTCTTGATTCTATGCATCAGTTGGGTGGGTCTTCTGGGTGAATTCACTTGGACTACACGGTCTAGGATGGCCTTTTTAAAAAATACCTAGTGGTTGGTAGCCAGGTTGCTCTGGAGACACCTCAGCTGGGCCTTGTTATTTCCCCTTCAAATTACGGCTCCTCTCCAGCAGGCTAGATCAGGCTTCTTCAGGAAGTGAGCGCAGTGTTCTAGAGAGCAGAGAGAGTGAGCCCACATGTGCCAGCATCTTTTAAGTCATTGCTCAACTTGCTAGTGTCCCTGGATGAAAGCAAGTCACACTATTAAGCCCAGAGTCAGTGCCAGAGGGGACACCACGTGGTCATAGACATAGGGAGGAATGAAAAAATGGGGGCAAATACTACCATGAACGGTAAATTGCACATTGAACTAGGTTTAGGGTTTTTTGGACTTCGTCAGAGCAGGCTAAAGCTTCGAGGAAGTACAGTTTTGGTGAAAAAGTAAGTTGTTCACATGAAACAACCATGAGCTGCAGTTGAAAAGAAAAGGAAACGAGATAGAGGTGTTTACAGACTGGGAGAAAACGATGTTACGACAATTTGGGAACCCATTCGAACATGGTGGGGGGAGATGCTCCCACACCAACAAAAAACTCCTGGCCACCAGCTGGGTATCCTAAATTTAACCTGATTCACAATTAGAAAGGTTAATGGCTCAGTCTTACAAGACTCCCACCACCCCTCAGATGCCAATCTCAATTATATTCATTGGGTTTAAATCTGACATTGAAGATGTGTGAAAGAATAAGGAACAACAAAGTGACATAAATTGAACACATGACGCATCATGTTATAAAGCAACGTAACCTCAATAAAAAATAAAGCTTAAAGAAGTGACATAGGGCTTCCCTGGTGCTCCAGAGGTTAAGAATCCGCCTTGCAATGCAAAGGACACCAGTTTGATCTCTGGCATGGGAAGATCTCACATGCCGCAGAACAACTCATCCTGTGTACCACAACTACCGAGCCTGCGTGCCTAGGGTCAGTGCTCTGCAACAAGAGAAGCCACCTAAAGAGAAGCCTGCGCACCGCAAGGAAGAAGAGACCCCACTAACCACAGCCAGAGAAAGTCCGGGAGCAGCAACAAAGACCCACCACAGGCAAAAAAATAAAACAAATAGGGGGACTGCGTTCGCGCTTTCCCCTGAAAAAAAAAAAAAAAAAAAAAAAACAAATAAATAAATCTTTAAAATAAATAAGTGACATAAACCAAAAAAAGCACTTTTTATTTTAGAAATAAAAAACATAGCAATCAAACTTCAAACAAAATGACTGGGTGGATTTAACAGATCAGTCACAGACGGAAAGAGAATAAAGTAATATTGACACTTTACTGTTGCTGTTCAGTCACTGAGTCGTGTCCAACCCTTTGCAAACTTGTGGACTCCAGCACACCAGGTTTCCCTGTCCTTCACTATCTCCCAGAGTTTGCTCAAACTCATGTCCATTGTGTTGATGATGCCATCTAACCATCTCATTCTCTCTTGCCCCCTTCTCCTCCTGCTCTCAATCTTTCCCAGCATCAGGGTCTTTTCCAATGAGTCGGCTCTTCACTTCAGGTGACCAAAGTATTGGAGCTTCAGCACAAGTCCTTACAATAAAAATTCAGGATTTATTTCCTCTAGGATTGACTGATTTGAACTCCTTACAGTCCAGAGGACTCTCAAGAGTCTTCTCCAGCACCAGAATTCAAAAATATCAATTCTGCAGTGCTCAGCCTTCTTTATGCTGCTGCTGCTAAGTCACTTCAGTCGTGTCTGACTCTGTGCGACCCCACAGACGGCAGCCCACCAGGCTCTGCCGTCCCTGGGATTCTCCAGGCAAGAACACTGGAATAGGTTGCCATTTTCTCCTCCAATGCATGAAAGTGAAAAGTGAAAGTGAAGTCGCTCAGTCGTGTCAGACTCTTAGCGACCCCATGGCCTGCAGCCCACCAGGCTCCTCCGTCCATGGGATTTTCCAGGCAAGAGTACTGGAATGGGTTGCCATTGCCTTCTACGCAGCCTTCTTTATGGTCCAACCCTTTTTTTTTAGGTCCAACTCATATCCGTACTAGTTGTTTACTAGGCTTGCTATATCGACAGCTTTTGTTCCATTTTATTTCATCTGAATTTTGAAATTCCTAGATAGTTGAGACCCAATAAACTCATTCACACCTCTCATGCTATCATTTAATTGATATATTTTAATTAAAATTGATGATTGCACCATACAAGACAACAGTGTCAGAGAAATACAATTTTTAAAAAGCTTTCATTACAAGGCAAAGTTGACGACTGAAATTTGTACCTCTGACAAATCCTTCAGGTGCCGGTGTCTCCAGAATAAACTAGACACAGCTGACTTCATTAATGACTCCCCTGTGACTCTTGCACTCTTGGGCAGAAAGAGGAATCAGTTTGGGAAGAAAGCAAGTTCAATTTTTATTCTGACTTGCAGGTTGATAAAATTTTCCATTGGGAAATTTTTAAACCAGCGAAGTGCCACCTATGAAGTAAACTTAGTAAAGGCAACTGTCAAATATAGAATTAATGGTTTATTAGACTCAGTACCATATTTGGAAGGACTCACTGATTTCCACTGATCACTAGTAGTCTTGAATCTGTGATGAGACAAGAAAAATAAGGTCTGTAGAGTTTTTCATTAAGCTGATTTAGAGTACGAGTTCTTTATGAATTTTTAGAAAGTTTTATTTTTATTTTATTTTGGGGGTCAAAATAGAATTTTTTTTTTTTTTTTTTTTTGGACTTCAGTTTCGATGAGGAGACGGTAGTGAGTTCTCACTCATGTTGTTCAGATTTTCCAAGGAATGCAAAATAGAATTTTTAAGTGAAATGAGGCCAATAGAAAATGGCAGTTGTTTTTGGTTTTGTTTCATAGATTGGTGAAAATTTTAAATTGTTGTCATGTTGATTCCCCAAATTATTTTGAAAATCTAAATTGATCCTCAAAGTTCAAAAGACTGGGACCATCACCAATGTTGTCTACTATTATTTATTCATCCAGCAAACATTATGAGGGCCCACTATGTGCAAAAAAATGGCCACAAATAAAATGACTGCACTGCAAGCCGTCCTGCTTACAGTAAGAAAGCGACACATTTACCAGTAGTTACTAACAAGTTAAGTAGTGTTAGTTCTTCTGGGAACAGATGTGAGGGAAGGCTTGTCTGTCGGGGGAATTAATCTCTTAGTGAAAGAAGAAAGCTGCCTTGAAAATGAGGCTTCCCTAGTGGCTCAGGGGTAAAGAATCTACCTGCCACAAAGGAGAAGCGGGTCCCTGGGTTGGAAAGATCCCCTGGAGAAGGAAATGGCAACCTACTCCAGCATTCTTGCCATAGACAGAGCATTCTGGCAGGCTACAGTGCATGGAGTCACAAAGAGTTGACGCCACTTAGTGACTGAGCACATTCACATGACTTGAAAATGCACAGGTATTTGATGAGGGAAAAGGAATGGAGGCAAGAGAAATCTTACTCCAAGGAATTTTAAATAGCTCTAAATGTCCAGAGCTGGGGTATCCACTAAAGACAAAGGTAGTGTGAGAATGAAAACAGAGGTAACTCAAGATAAAAGAGATTTTGTTGGCTAAGCTAAGGACTTTTTTTGCGATTACAGTAAAGAACCTGCCTGCCAATGCAACAGACTTAAGAGATGTGGGTTTGATCCCTGGATCGCAAGAGCCCCTGGAGGAGGGCATAGCAACCCACTCCATTATTCCTGCCTGAGGAATCCCATGGACAGAGGAGCCTGGTAGGCTACAGTCTATAGGGTCGCAAAGAGTCGGACACGACTGAATCGACTTAAAACACCCACAAGGACTTTTTAAAAAAATAATTGTGATAAAAACACAATATAAAAGTTATCATTTTAACCATATTTAAGTGTACAGTTCAGTAGCGTTAAGTATATTCATACTGTTGTGAACTAAGCTGGCTAGGATTGGAGATTTAGGAAGACTGTTTTAGAAAGTAAGGGTCACAGGAGGTAAGGGATGTAGGCTTGAAGGACTGGAAGGGATTAAAGGACTTGAAGGCTTGTGGGAGTGATGTGACTCCAGCCAGGTTTCTCCCTTGGTAGCAGAGATTCTTGCCAGAGGGGAACTCAACACACCACTGGCTGAGTACCAAGCCTACCTGGGCCAGCTTTTCAGGGACTGATTACACATTTGAAGCTAGCAGACCATATCCAGCCAGGAGGAACTTCCTTATCCCCTGCAACTGAAACTTTTCCCGAAAAATCAAAGTATCTGGAAACACTGCAACCATAGTCCCTCATACTCTCAGGGAAACAATGAGAACTCACGCCACTGGAACAAACAACCCCCCCCCCCCCCACACACACACACACACAAACCCATCGCTCCTAAAACACCTTTTTAATCAATGTATAAGAAATTTATAGAAAAGTCCACTAGTGTACAGCTTGATGGATGCTCACAAGGCGAACGTACTCCATTAACCAGCAGCTTTCAGTAACAAGCAAAACATAACCAGTACCTTCGATGTTACACTTAATCTTAATCCTACGAGGTAGATCACACTACTGCCACCATCTCAAATACGAGGAAGTACAGACAAGTCACAAGGCTAAATATTATTATTGAAACTAGCATAGGAACCTAGGACCTGCTGTCTAATCCCGAATCCCACAGGTTTGGGGTTTGAGAAGAAACAGCCTTGAAATGATACGGTGAGTTCAGCTTCGATTGACGCTGAGTGAGCGTCCGCTTCCAAGGAAACCTACTTCCGGACTTCAGAGCCTCGGAAACCATCATTACCAGGACTCCGCACCTCAGATTACCAGCGCCAGCACTTCCGGAGCTCGGCCTCTCAAGTAGCGGCCGCGGCATTCTGCACAGCCTCCCCACACAGGAGGGCGCTGTCACAGGCACACTCGGACGCTTGCCTCTCTCTGTTGTCGCGATATTCTTGAGGACGGAAGAGCGTAATGTCGAAGGTCACGTAGACAGCGCGTCCCGCCCCGCACGCCTAAGTTCTCGCGCGAATTGCACTTCCGCCCTTTTGGCTCTCTGAGCTGCACCATGGCGGTTGGCAAGAACAAGCGCCTCACGAAAGGAGGCAAAAAGGGAGCCAAGAAGAAAGTGTAAGTGGCAACTATCGCGGCCTCCGCTTTGGGGGACCCCTACCGGAGTCGGCGAGCGGCTTCGGAGCCGCAGAGTAAGCCGGATGGCGAGGATTCTAGTTGGATTACGCTGGCGGTGCGGGGTTGGTAAACCGAACCGCGGCCCGGCGGCGGCGGGTGCTGCTTTGAGGGGGTGGACTGTTTTTCCCCCTGGCCTTCTGGGCCTAACGCGCGCCCCTTTTGAGTCAGGTTTCTGTCGCGAGTCGGACAGGAATTGTGGGATCATGGGCTTCGTAAATTCCTTTCTAAGATCTGGAGATGTGAAAGGCACTTTTGTGGTTCACTCAGGACCCCGCGCCTCTCAGCTGCTTGGGCCGGGTGGAAGCTAGCACGAGGTCCTAAAGCGTGCGGGTTACCAGTGTGTGTCTTCACGAAATAGTAAAAGTGAAGTGACATTGCTTGTCCGGAGGCAGTGTTGGTATGGTGGGAGGACCGATGGTGTGGGGAGAGAGTATATGTTCGTGGCATAATTAATTGAGCTAGATTTACGTGTGCGCCTCTAACGTCGCTGAGAAGAATTTAGCCTTTTGAAGTAATTAGAATGAGGAAAGTTCAAAACAATTACGTGATTTAAAACTTAAGCATGTTTTTAAATCCAGGGTTGACCCATTTTCTAAAAAAGATTGGTATGATGTGAAAGCACCAGCTATGTTCAATATAAGGAATATTGGGAAAACATTGGTCACGAGAACTCAAGGAACCAGTGAGTATCTTATTCTTCGTTGTTTTTCTTCCATTGAGACATGCCTGTATCTTGGTCTACTGTCTGTTCTGTGATGGGATATTTAAGGAAATGTCAGGTTTTGATTGCGACTTTGGCCCCATTGGGGACTGTTTGTCCTAGTGCACTTGTGGAAGCAAGATGGTACTTTTAAGAATTACCAGTAAAATGGGCATGGTTAGTTTTGAGCTTTTAATAAGCACTGTCAGTAGTCATTGGTGACCATATGGATTTAGTTAACAAACGTTAAGGTCTTTATAATTTTCTTAGTGCTTGAACATTAACTTAGCTGGCTTGACGTTGCTTATGTTGTTCCTAACGTTAACAATTGATTTTTGTTTTATAGAAATCGCGTCTGATGGCCTCAAAGGTCGTGTTTTTGAAGTGAGTCTTGCTGATCTGCAGAATGATGAAGTAGCATTTAGAAAATTCAAGCTAATTACTGAGGATGTTCAGGGCAAAAACTGCCTGACTAATTTTCATGGTATGGATCTTACCCGTGACAAAATGTGCTCCATGGTCAAAAAATGGCAGGTGAGGAGAAAATGCATGGTGCTGCAGTGTGCATGGTCAAAGCTGTCCTGATTTACTGTCAGGACGGAGCGTCTTGTGCAGTTGTAGTGTAGATTCTGTTTAAGTCTGATGTCTTCTCGCTGCCATTGGGTGTGGACTTGAGCGTGAGCAGCAGCCGTGGTGTTCAGTTGCTCAGTTGTCCCCACACTCTCTGACCTGTGGACTGAGCTGGAAAAGCTCCTGTCTCTGGGATTTCCCAGGCAAGAATAGTAAAATGGGTAGCCATTTCTTTCTCCAGGGGATCTTCCCATCCAGAGATCCAACCTGTGTCTCCTGCATTGCAGCTGCATTCTTTACCAATAAGCCACCCAGGAAGCCCTTAAACTGAGTTCAGGATTTAATATTGGATTATCATCAAAGTTTTTTTGCTGCATGAATTAGCACAGGTTTGCAGTTTTGGCTTTGCCTGTCCTCAGAACACCTTTGAACTTCAAAATCTTGTGAATTTTATCATGAGAGGGGGGACTGGGCTAGTTTTGATTGTCTGTTGTACTATACAATAGGAGAGGCAGAGCCTCTGGAGTGAGATTGAAATTTGGTTACCCTTTCCCAGTTATAGTCTCTGAAAAGTAAGTTTAGTCCAATCCAGTCTCTTAGTCCTGTCCAACTCTTTGCGACCCCATGGACTGCAGCACGCCAGGCTTCCCTGTCCATCACCAACTCCTGGAGCTTGCTCAAACTCATGCCCATCAAGTCAATGATGCCAAAACTATCTCATCCTCTGCTGTCGCCTTCTTTTCCAGTGAGTCAGTTCTTCACATCAGGTGGCCAAAGTATTGGAGTTTGTGCTTCAACATCAGTCCTTCCAATGAATATCCAGGATTGATTTCCTTTAGGATGGACTGGTTGGCTCTCCTTGCAGTCCAGAGGACTCTCAAGAGTCTTTTGCAACACCACAGTTTAAAAGCATTTCTTTGGTGTTTAGCCTTCTTTGTGGTCCAACTCTCACATCCATACATGACTACTGGAAAAACCATAGCTTTGACTAGATGGACTTTTATTGGTTTAAAAAGTAACTTACAGCTTGCTAAGCCTTGGTTTTTTTAAATGTAGGTAAGAATATTAGCTCATGGAATCAGGATGAAATAAAAGATCCATGTAAGCATGCTTTGTACAGAACTTGTTAACAGAGCATTTACTACAAGTTAGTTTTAACTACAGGAAATAATGTCATTAGTTCAGATACCATTTGGGAATGTTTTGTGTGTGGGAATGAATGATGACAAAATGTTTCGGTCCCAAATGATATAATGATTATACCGTTACATTTCTGACATTCCCCTAAGGATTTATAGTTGTATTTCTGGAGGTATTTTAAGATTTTTCACTATGATTGCATTATATTCATTTTTTAAAGTAAGGCATAAAATTTAGAAAATGCAAAGAGGGCAAATCTTTTCGAATTTAGGTAGTGTTAAGACTATGGATTTTTTAAGATTGTTTTAGCCATGAAATTGAATCCTTTGTGACTTTGGTTTGGAACATAAAGGATATTTTAAAGTATATGTGTTTAGTGTTATTACATTAGATGTCAGTATTGTAGAGTCTCTTAGAACCCATTTTTTGTTTACTTGCAGAGTTAAAAAATTGATTGGAGGAGGAGCAGATTGTTAAAGGCTAGCATGTGTATGTAAAAGAGGGGATTCTTTGCAGATAGTGATAATGAGGCTAGAGGAGCTACCTGGAGGAGGGGGGAAAGACAGCCAGAGGACTCAATATTTATTAGGTCTGGAAGAGAATAAGAATTGGTAAGTTCACTTCAAGGACATTAACTCTGTGAATTAGCCCATTTATATTATATTTGATATTGTGTAACGAATACGTGACCTTCCACTTTTTTAAAATTGGGATTTGAGGGATAAAAATGGATAACTTTTAAGTCTGGTATAACTGACAGTGTCATTTTTTTCACTAGACCATGATTGAAGCTCACGTTGATGTCAAGACTACAGATGGTTACTTGCTTCGTCTGTTCTGTGTGGGTTTTACTAAAAAGCGCAACAATCAGATCCGGAAGACCTCTTACGCCCAGCACCAACAGGTGCGCCAGATCCGTAAGAAGATGATGGAGATCATGACCCGAGAGGTGCAGACAAACGACTTGAAAGAGGTGGTGAATAAATTGTAAGTGTTTTCCTTACAGTACAACCCTCAAATAAGGAAAAGCATGTGAGACAAGGTGCGGTCAGAACTGTGTTTAAATTCTATGAAACTGTCTAGCTGCATCTCTTGAAATGAAACCATGTTAAGTGTCCAGTAAATGTTGCTTGATGGTTTCTCGTTTGGGCAGTTAGTGAGACTTGAAGCTCAGGGCCCATCTTTGCCTTAGAAAATACACTGAGTTGACAAACCTTTCACAATTAAGTATGGGAATAAATGATGATAAATGTTTCGGTCCCATATGATGTCTGATGATAAAACTTAACATTTTTCTGATGTTCCCATGCAGTTGCTTAGAGCTGTGTTTGGAAAAGGCATAAGGTTTGGATTCAGAAGACTCAATTGCCGATTTTGCTACTCAGTAGCTGTATAATTCAAATTATTTAACCATCACCTATGACAGGGCAATAACAGAATGAGGATAATTGTGGATTAAATGAAGTGTAGGTTTATTCTAACTTATTGCTGGTTTACAGGATTCCAGATAGCATTGGAAAAGACATAGAAAAGGCCTGCCAATCTATTTATCCGCTCCATGATGTCTTCGTTAGAAAAGTAAAAATGCTGAAGAAGCCCAAATTTGAATGTAAGTGAAGTCAGGGGATTTCTGAAAGAAAATTGTGTAGAAAAGTAGAAAAATATAATGTTTCCTCGTTTCTTTTTTTTCTTTTTTGAGGCCAGATGTTACTTTTTTCCCTCCTGTCTTCCCTGTATAGTATTATAGAGTACTGATAATATGTTTCAAGATATGGTAGGCTGTAACAATTTTAATTTTCTCCTTTTCAGTGGGAAAACTCATGGAGCTACATGGTGAAGGTAGTAGTTCTGGAAAAGCTACTGGGGACGAGACAGGTGCTAAAGTTGAACGAGCTGATGGATACGAACCACCAGTCCAAGAATCGGTTTAAAATGCAGACTCTTAATGGTGACAAATAAAAGATCTTATTTGTGGTATTTTTTCCTTGATCATTCTTTTTAAATAATCTGACAGCTTGTTTAAGATGTTCTGATTTGTGGTGAAGTTTTCTTACCTTTTATGTGTATTTTATGTTTTTAGTTACTACGTAGCTGAGAAAGGGTAAGATCTATTTTAAGCAGGAACAGTCTGGAAGTATTATAGATAGTGAATAAAAGGAAACCCTTTGTTTACATGGTTGAAGTTTTGAAAGTGAAAGTCACTCAGTCATATCTGACTCTTTGGCAAGAATACTGGAGTGGGTTACCATACCCTTTAGGGATCATCCCAACCCAGGGATTGAACCCAGGTCTCCTGCATTGGCGGCAGAGTCTTTACCATCTGAGCCATGAGGGAAGCCAAGGTGGTTCTCAAATCTCTGAAAGTCTTATTAAAACATTTCAGGGCCTTGCTTCCAGGATTTCTGATGTTGTAGTTCTAGGATGAAGTCTGCAGTTTGCAAGTTTTCAGGTGATACTGGTGACAAGGAACCACACTTTGTGAACCACCGTCGTAAACCGCACAGTGGGAAGAAAAGAGCTTATTGCCATTTAGGTTTTTCTGGGTTTGTCTTTTAAAAATACAAATGCTGTCTTCTGTACTCTAGAGGTAAATCCCCCACTGAAAACCTTAATGGTCAAGCTGCAGTTGGCTAGACAAGTGGAGAAACTGGTTATTGGTTTCCTGTTAAGTGGGCATTTGTCTGCTATCCAGTATTTCCTAGTCACTCACCCATTCTGTTCTATACCGTCTCCGCTCAGACCTCTGGTTTTGCATTCTCAGTTCAGCTGACAGCCTTGCTTCTTGAGAATAAGAACCTCAGAAATCCTGTTATTTCCACCTGCCTCATGCTGGGAAAGACTGAAGGCAAAAGGAGGAAGGAGGTGGCAGCGGTTGAGAGATGGATACCATCACTGACTCGTTGGGATCTGAGCAAATTCTGGAAGATAGCGAAGGACAGACACGCTTGGTGTGCTGTAGTCCATGGGGTCACAGAGTCAGACACAGAAGCCTCAGATTCTACCCTCTGTTCTTGGCTCCATCAGTTCTCACCTTTTTCATTCCTCTGCCCTTTGAGATACATCCCTATTCAAACTTAGAGCAAAGCTTGAAAGAGTTAACTATATTTCTTGCACGTAATTTTACTTTTCTTGCTTGAATCTGTCGCAGTTGGGCTTTTCTCTGACACTTTTTCTTACACACCACCCTTAAGGAAGCTGTTGCTGTCAGGATCAACAGATGTCATTGCTAAGCCAGTGGTTGGTTCACCCTTGGCTTTCCTTTTACTCCTGTAACAGGATGACTGACAGTTGATTTTCTCATGTTTCTTAACTGTCTCCTGGAATTGGCCCTCAGACTTTCCCTCCCATGTTGCTGGCTGCTGTTTGCTAGCTTGTTTCAGGCCTCAGTGTTGGAGAGCCCCAGTCCTTTTATGTTTACCAATATTCTTTCTAAAAGTCTTACTCAATTTTTTGGTTTTAAATAAACTGACTCAGAATTTTACCTTTTTTGAACTCCAGGTTTGTCCCTCCAACCCCCAACTTAATGTAGATAGGCATTTAACATGTCTAAAATTGTATGACTGAACAACTTCACCCATCCTATGTTACTTTTTACAATTTATTTTCTAAGGAAAATACTTACTTGGCTGCATCAGGTCTTAGTTACGGCAAATAGGCTCAGTGATTGAGGTGCATGGACTTAGCTGCTTCATGGCATCTTAGTTCCCTAACCAGGATCGAACCCGGGTTACCTGCATTGCACAGAGGATTCTTAACCACTAAAATGCCAGGGAAGTCCCCCCATCCTGTTTTAGACCAAAGTAAGTCCTCTGGTCATCGATTCACAGTTCATTCAGAAGAAATTTGGCAGTCCAGTGGTGAGGTCTGTGTTTTCAGTGCCAAGGATATAAGTTTTTAATAAAGAAGAAACTATCTGGAATCTAACCATTTCTTACAGCCTCCATTTCTGTCACTTGGAGGAAGTCATTACCAGCCTGTGCTAGGAATTGGTTGTGTTCAGTTACTCAGTCGTGCCCGACTTACCCCACAGACCGCAGTACACCAGGCTTCTCTGTCCTTCACCATCTGGAGCTTGCTCAAACTCCTGTCCGTTGAGTCTGTGATGCCATCCAACCATTTCCTCTGTCATCCCATTCTCCTGCCTTCAATCAGGGTCTTATGAACTGGCTCTTCACATTAGGTGGCCAAAGTATTGGAGCTTCAGCATCAGTCCAAATGAATATTCAGGATTGATTTCCTTTAGGATTGACTGGTTTGATCTTGCAGTCCAAGGGATTCTTGAAGAGTCTTCTGCATCACCAATTTAAAAGCATCAATTCTTTGGTGTTAGCCTTCTTTATGGTCCAACTCTCAAATCCATACATGACTACTGGAAAAACCGTAGCTTTGACTATATGGACCTTATGTTGGTAAAGTAATGTCTTTGCTTTTTAATATGCTGTCTAGGTTTGTCATAGCTTTTCTTTTCTTTCTTTCTTTTTTTGTCATAGCTTTTCTTCCAAGGAGCAAGTCTCTCTTTAATTTTGTGGCTGCAGTCACCACCTATAGTGATTTTTGGAGCCCAAGAAAGTAAAGTCTGTCATTATTTCCATTGTTTCCCCGTCTGTTTGCCATGAAGTGATGGGACCAGTTGCCACAATCTTTGTTTTTTGAATGTTGAGTTTTAGGCTAACATTTTCATTCTTCTCTCACTATCATCAAGAGGCTCTTTAGTTTCTCTTTGCTTTCTGCCATTAGGGTGGTGTCATCTGCATATCTGAGGGTATTGATGATTCTCTCGGGAATGTTGATTCCAACTTGTGCTTCATTCAGCCTGGCATTTCACAGGATGTACTCTGCATAGAAGTTAAATAAGCAGGGTGACAATATACAGCCTTGACCTACTACTTTCCTATTTGGAACCAGTCTGCTGCTCCATGTCTACTTCTAACTTGCTTCCTGACCTGCATACAGGTTTCTCAGGAGACCGGTCAGTGGTCTGGTATTCCGATCTCTTTAAGAATTTTTCAGTTTGTTGATCCATACTGTTGTTGTGCCAAAGGCTTTGGCACAGTCAATAACGCAGAAATAGATGTTTTTTTGGAACTCTCTTGCTCTTTTGATGATCCAATGGATGTTGGCAGTTTGATCTCTGGTTTCTCTGCCTTTTCTAAATCCAGCTTGAACATCTGGAAGTTCACGGTTCATGTACTGTTAAAGCCTGGCTTGGAGAATTTTGAGCATTACTTTGCTAGCGTGTGAGATGAGTGCAATTGTGTGGTATTTTGAACATTCTTTGGCATTGCCTTTCTTTGGGATTGGAATGAATATTGACCTTTTCCAGTCCTGTGGCCACTGCTGAGTTTTCCAAATTTGCCGGCATTTTGAATGCAGCACTTTAACAGCATCATCGTTGAGGATTTTAAATAGCTCAGCTGTAATTCCATCACCTCCATTAGCTTTGTTTCTTGTGATGCTGCTTACGGCCCACTTGACTCCTCACTCCAGGATGTCTGGCTCTATGTGAGTGATCACACCATCATAGTTATCTGGGTCATTAAGATTTTGTGTGTAGTTCTGTGTATTCTTGCCACCTTGTTAATATTTTCTGCTTCTGTCAGGTCCATACCATTTCTCTCCTTTATTGTGCTCCTCTTTGCATGAAATGTTCCCTTGGTATCTCTTTAATTTTCCTGAGGAAATCTCTAGTCTTAAATTGTTTTCCTCTATTTCTTTGCATTGTTCACTTAGGACTGTATCTCTCCTTGCTGCTCTTTGGAACTCTCAGTCAGATGGGTATATCTTTTTTCCTTTGCCTTTTGCTTCTCTTTTCTCAGCTATTTTTAAGGCCTTATACAGACATTTGCCTTTTTGCATTTCTCTTTCTTGGGGATGGTTTTAATCACCGTCTCCTGTACAATGTCATGTACCTCCGTCCCTAGTTCTTCAGGCACTCTGTATCTGATCTAACCCCTTGAAAATATTTGTCACTTGCATTGTATAATCGTAAGGGATTTGATTTAGATCATAGCTGAATGGTCTAATGGTGTTCCCTACTTTATTCAGTTTAAGTCTGAATTTTGCAATAAGGAGTTCATGATCTGAGTCAGGCAGCCCCTGGTCTTGTTCTATGGTGCTTCTCCATCTTTGCAAAGAATGTAGTCAGTCTGATTTCAGTATTGGCCATCTGGTGATGTCCATGTGTAGAGTCAGCTCCTGTGTTACTGGAAGAGGGTGTTTGCTGTGATCATGCATCCTCCTGGCAGAACTCTGCCAAGAGCTAGCCTTTCCCCTGCTTCATTCTGTGCTCCAAGGCCAAACCTGCCTGTTACTCCAGGTTATCTCTTGACTTCCTACTTTTGCATTCTAGTCCCCTATAATGAAAAGGGTATCTTTTAGTTCTAGAAAGTGTTGTAGGTCTTCATAGAACCATTCAACTTCAGCTGCTTCGGCATTATTGGCTGGGGCATAGACTTCAATTTCTGTGACATCAGATGGTTTGCCTTGGAAACAAAGATCATTCTGTTGCTTTTGAAATTGCACCAAACCAAGTACTGCATTTCAGATTCCTCACTTAAATGGCCCCAAAGCTTATACTTTTACCTCTTAAATCAGTCGGTCCTGCTGGTACGTTCATCCCTGTCTTTCAGTCCTTTCCCTCTTATTTTTCTATAGTTTTAACTTCTGGCTACTAGGAAAATTCCATGTGGACA
Organism: Muntiacus reevesi; assembly: GCF_963930625.1. NCBI lineage: Eukaryota > Metazoa > Chordata > Mammalia > Artiodactyla > Cervidae > Muntiacus > Muntiacus reevesi. The sequence continues at coordinate 63,550,406 of NC_089261.1, forward strand.
GCTTTTTTGGGGGGAGGAAGGTAGAGTCTGGCTCACTGCTACACTCTCCAGTCCCTTGAAGTTCAGTATTTTTTGAATAAAGGAATGAATGGCATTCCTTTACTGAAGAAGCAAATGTTCTTAGTAGAGAACAGTTGTAGACTTGGGTCTGAAGTGACAGGTGCTTCCTTTCCAAGGTAGAAGTTGGGAGTTGAGTCTACAGGGTGATCATTCAAGGTGGGGGCCAGGAGTGGAGAAGTGGTGGCTTGCTGCTTCATGCTGAATATCGAGTAAGATGATACAGCCGATGAAGCTCCAGTCTGCTTCAGCTCTGAGGAGGGCTTGGCATGGTTCTCCTTTAGAAGGGTTCATTTGAAAACGCTTCCAAAAATGTTTTTTAGATATGTCAAGGCATGACTGAAATAGGAAAACTATCTTGATTTGAAACTGGCTCTGGCTTTAATGTGTACAGTTGAGCAGCACCATTAATTTGAGAGAAGACTGCCAAGGGAGTACGCTAGATTATTGGAGTGAGCCTAATTATACAAGTTCTGAAATGCAGAAGTTTGAGGCAGAAGTGGTTGTAATTACAGTGTGAAGACTGCCCAGCGTTGCTGCATCCTCTTTGAGGATGGAGAAAGGGCCATGGGCCAGGGAAAGAGAATGGCTTGTAACAGCTGGAAAAGGCAAGGAAGTTCTCAGGGGCACACTGGCTGATAGACTATCCCATCATTATCCCACATGGCATGCATAAGCCTCAAAATAACACCGCCAATTTATTGAACAGTTTCAAACGTTTTTAGCACATGGTCCACTACATCTGTAGTACTGTGTAAACACCGCTTGAGCACCTGGCCAGAACTTTTCCCTCAGCTCTTATGTAGTCTCAGCGCCACACAGTCTCAATGCCCACTCCCAGTCAAGCTGACGGCTCTGGAGTTTTTTTGCTGAAGCTTCTTTTTTGGTTGATTGCTCAGGAAGTTCATTTTCTGAGTTCCTGTATGAATACAGTTTGTCATTTGCTTTATACGTGAAAGTCACTTGTATTGGATCTAAAATCCTCAGCTTACTCTTTTGAGCATCTTAATTATATTACTTCTGTTTTCTTCTGGCATAAAGCATTGCTAATGCAAGTCTGATGATAATTTTCTTTCCCTTGCAAGTCACCTTCTGGTTTTGGCTAAAAGCCCAAATTTGTTGTTTATTCAAAGTCAAATAACTTTATAAAATACTTCTTGGTAACAGTCTGATAGAATAGTCTCAGGTATGCAGCATAGGCATACCTTGGAGATACTGTGAGTTTGGTTCAAGACCACCTCAATAAGGTGAATAATACAACAGTAAGTCTCGGGAATTTTTTGGTTTCCCAGTGCATGTAAGAGTTACATCATCATTTAAGTGTACAATAGCACTGTCTTTAAAAAAAATACATACATTAATTTAAAAATACTTCATTGCTAAAAGATGCTGAACATCATATGAGTCTTTTGCTGGTAGAGGCTTTGAAATATTGCAAGAATTGCCAAAGTATGACACAGGTAGGAATGAGCGAGTGTCGTTAACTGCTCAACAGAGTGCAGTCAGACTGAATGGTTCACCTACACTCCATATAGTTTCAACAGGTTTTTTTTTGTAGTGTAAACTGCCTACAGTAGTTGTTAGCATTTCTCCTGTTTTCTTATTTGTTTTTTTACAGGACCTTTGTCTGTAACCTTCTGGCAGCTGTTGTCAGCTCTAACCATCCATGCTCTGTGTTCTTGTATGTTGGGCTGTATTTCTGTAAGACAAGGGTTGACTAATTACTCCCCATGGTATAAATATGGCCAGTTTCTGTTTTTGAATAGCTTACAAGCTAAGAATGGCCTTTCAGTTTTTAATATGGCTGAAAAAAAGTATTTCACTATGTGGGGAAATTATGTGAAATTCAAATTCCAGCATCCATAAGTAAAGTTTTATTGGAACCCAGTCACATTCGTTTATCTTCATGTGTTGTCAGTTGCTGCTGATTGCACTACAGTGGCAGAGCTGAGGTCTTGGCGATGGAGCATACATGGTACTCATCAGCTTGCAGTTCGCTGCAACTCGCAGTGACTGACTAACTCCACAATTTGAGTGCCACACCTATCACGTGTAAAAAACATCTTCAAAGATGGCAATATATAAAATCTCAATTGCAAGTCAATAGTAACAGGTGAATCAATTTTTTTTCTTGCATATGCAGATGAACATTTAAAATAGTACTTCAAATAAACTGGACAACCATCAAGTGTTCAAATTGTGAAGAAATAGTTGAAAACCTGGACTGCAAGCTGCCAGGTGAATTGCTTTTTAATGATGCAGAATCACTTTGAACCCTAATTAGGTGGGATGTTAACACCCCACCACAAAGAAGGATCTGTATTACAGAAAAAAATATTCAACGAGCATCATAGTTTGACTTCATTAACAGAAGTTCTAGAGATTTGTTTCCTGTCCTAATGCTTACATAGGAAGGAAGCGAAAGTTGCTCAGTTAACTGGTTAACACTTACACCCCTAAACATGAGGTCGACTGCCTGAAGGGAGGCCTGACTCTGGGAACTGGAGACAGTCTATCCATCAGTAAAGAGACCTACCTGGTCAGGTAAAAATAGTGTTCTCTGGGATGCACCAGCCTCAGAAACTCTTGAAAAATTGTTTCCCACCCCGTTATCTGAAGCACAGCTGGTGCTTCAAAGGGACAGTCACTTAAGAGACCCTTGACTGCCTGGACCCGAGTCACGGTGGCTCAGCTGGGTAAAAGGTAATGGCATGCACTGTGCTGTGGCTGGCTAGCTGCAGTAACAGCTATGCAGAGGCAGAGAGGTGGTCCCTGCTCAGCAGATCTGGGCATGCCAACTCCTGTGCTGAGTGGGGCTTTTGCTCATGGCATATCATCTGGCTTGCCACTTGAAAGACTCTTCAGACCAATTAAAACACCCCTCTTAAAGGCTGTATGTTGTGGGAACAAGTTGTGGCTCCGGGTTGGACAGGGTTACTCAGGTAGTGAAGTGAAAGTTGCTCAGTCGTGTCGGACTCAGCAACCCCATGGACTATACAGTCCATGGAATTCTCCAGGCCAGAATGCTGGAGTGGGTAGTCTTTCCCTTCTCCAGCGGATCTTCCCAATCCAGGGATGGAACCCAGGTCTCCCGCATTGCAGGCGGATTCTTTACCGGCTGAGCCACCAGGGAAGCCCTACTCAGGTAGATGTCTGTGGAAAAGGCCAGTTCTCTGATGTGACCCAGGAGAACCCTCACACATGGCTACATGTCCACCATCATGGGCTGTGCACACAATAGATCTTCCTCGTGCATGACACGCTCGGACTCCTCTCAAGTTGGTCTGTTTGTCTTGATGTGGTTGGGGCCAAATCACACGGGCTGACTACTGACAGACTACACCAGTCCTTTGGTCACCTTTCCGGGCAGCTGCTGGCGCCTCAGCACTACTGAGGCATTTTTAGGTTACAACAGTGCTGTCTCAGTCCAATCAGCTGGCTGGCCACACAGCTGCAGCACTTGAAGCTAAAATGCCACATGTATCATGTTCTTAGTTTTCCGGACCACTTGCAGTCTCACTATGGGGCACTTTTTGTCACAAAGGCTACCTGGCAGATTTGCTATTTAACAGCTGCCTGCTCTCCATGGATATTTAGCATAGCTGAGCATTAAAAAGCTTTCTGACTACTCCCCTCGTCCAGTTCTACATACCTGATTGGGTCACAGACTATGGCGATCCCCCTAAAAGGATCATCTCGGTTGCCTCCTGGGTGATGATCAGAAAGTCTGGGTGACAGTAGGGATACCTGGGGGAAATACGAAATTATAGGTACAGATTTTGTGGCAGCGGAGGGAAGACAACAACCTTGGCATCTGGGAGGAAAACAAAGGAGGGAGGGAAGGAATAATTAATGCACTATGATCCGGAGAGCATCGTTTCTCAACTGGGCCTACTGGTATTTCAGGCTGGACAATTCATACTTGTGATGAGCAGTCCTGTGCCGTGTCGGATGTTTAGCGGTACTGCCGGCCTCTACTCACTAGATGCCAGGAGCATCTTTCCCCAATTTGTGACAGAAATGTTTTCAGACACTGTCAAATGTCCCATGGGACAAAATTTCCCGCAATTGAGAACCACTACCCTTGATCCAGGGCTTCCCTTGTGGCTCAGCTGGTAAAGGACTGCCTGCAATATGGGAGACCTGGGTTCGATCCCTGGGTTGGGATGATCCCCTGGAGAAGGGAAAGGCTACCCACTCCAGTATTCTGGCCTAGAGAATTCCACGGACAGTCCATGGGGTCACTAAGAGTCGGACACAACGGAGCGACTTCCACTCACTCACCCTTGATCCAAAATTGCTATCTGGGTCAAGTGGCTTGCGTGTGTGCTCAGGTGCTAAGTCATGTCTGACTCTTTGTGACCCCATGGACTGTAGCCCGCCAGGCTCCTCTGTCCATGGGATTTCCCAGGCAAAAATACTGCAGTGGGTTGCCATTTCCTTCTCCAGGGGATCTTTCCGACCCAGGGATGGAACCCACATCTCCTGCATTGCAAGCAGATTCTTTACCCCCTGAGCCACCTGGGATCAAGTGGCAGCTGCAGCTAACAATCTGACTTGCCACTGGGCTTGTCATAAACAGAACGATTAATGTAGAGCCTGTGCCTGGTGCCATCAACAGTAGCTCCCAAATGCAAACATTTACAAATGTACCCAGAATAACACAATCTTGATTCAGTCTGGCTGATCACATGCTTTTTTACAATGGAAAATTTTTTACAATGGAAATATTTAATATTATGGTCAGGGGTATTACATAGTGATTTGATATTTGCATATATTATGAAATGATCACCACAATAAGTTACTATCCCCCAAAGTTATTACAATATTGACCATATTCCTTATCCTGTATATTACATTGGTTTATCTACTTTATAACTGGAGGTTTCTACCCTTTAATCTCCTTCACCTATTCTGCTCCACCCCTCCTGGGAAACCACAGAAAACTAGTTTGTTTTCTGTATCTGTAAGTCTGTGGTTTGTTTCTTATATTCCACTTAAAAGTAAAACCATGTTTATCTCTTGACTTATTTCACTTAGCATAATACCCTCTACATTCATCCATGTTGCCACAAATAGCAAGATTTTTTTAATGTCTAATATTCCACTATATAATGTCTAATATTCCACTATATATATATATGTATATATATATTATATATATATACACACACACACACACATATATACATACACCACATCTTCTTTATCGATCCTCTATTGTAAAAATGCTGCAATGAACACTGGTACATGTATCTTTTCAAATTTGTAAATACCTGGAAATGAATTGTGGGATTATACAGCAGTTCTGTTTTCAACTTTTTCAGGAAACTTCATACTGTTTTCATAGTGGCTGAACCTACTGACAATCCTACCAGCAATGCATGAGGGTTTCCTTTTCTCCACATCCCCAAAACCTATTTGTCTTTTTGATGAAAGCCATTCTGACAGGTGTGAGGTGTGGTTTTGATATGCACTTCCCTAACAATTTGATATGCATTTCCCTAACAGCGTTTTATGAGAAACACTAGGCTGGATGAAGCACAAGTCAGAATCAAGAATCGCAGAGTCAGACACGACCAAGTGATCGAACTGAACTGAACTCAACAACAATTAGTGATGCTTAGCATCTTTCATGTGTCTATTGACCATCTGTATGTCTTCTTTGGGAAAATGTCTATTCAGATCCTCTGCTTAAAAATTGGCTTATTTGTTTGATGTGTTGTATGAGTTTTGTATATATTTTGAATGCTGTTGTTATCAGTAGCTAAGTCGTGTCTGACTCTTTGCAACCCCATGGTCACATGCCAGGCTTCCCTGTCCTCCACTATCTCCTGGAGTTTGCTCAAGTTCATGTCCATTGAGTTGGTGGTGCTATCTAACCATCTCATCCTCTGCCACCCTCTTCTCCTTTCGCCTTCAACCTTTCCCAGCATCAGGGTCTTTTCCAATAAGCTGGCTCTTCACATCAGGTGGCCAAAGTATTGGAGCTTCAGGTTTAGCATCTGTCCTTCCAATGAATATTCAGGGTTGACTTCCTTTAGGATTGATTGGTTTCATCTCCTTGGAAGTCCACAGGACTTTCAGGAGTCTTCTCTAGCACTAGCATTTGAAAGCATCAATTCCTCAGTGCTCAGCCTTTTTTATGGTCCAATTCTCACATCCGTACACAACTACTGATAAAAACAGCTTTGACTATACAGACATTTGTTGGCAAAGGGATGTCATCGCTTCTTAATACACTGTCTAGGTTTGTCATAGTTTTCCTTCCAAGAAGCAAGTGTCTTCAAGTTTCATGGCTTCAGTCACCGTCCACAGTGATATTAGAGCCCAAGAAAAGAAAATCTGTCACTCACTGTTTCTACTTTTTGTCCTTCTATTTGCTATGTAGTGATGTGATCAGATACCATGATCTTAGTTTTCTTAACGTTAAGTTTCAAGCCAGCTTTTTCACTCTCCTCTTTCACCCTCATCAAGAGGTTCTTTAGTTCCCCTTTGCTTTCTGCCATTAGAGTGGCATCATCTGCATATCTGAGGTTGGTATTTCTCCTGGCAATCTTGATTCCAGCTTGTGATTCATCCAGCCTGGCATTCTGCATGACGTAGAACAGGGTGACATAGACAACCTTGTTGCATTCCTTTCCCAATTTTGCAAAAGTCTGTTGTTTCATGTAAGGTTCTAACTGTTGCTTCTTGACATGCACACAGGTTTCTCAGGAGATGGGGTATTCCCATCTCTGTAAGGATTTTCCATAGCTTGTTGTGATCCACATGGTTAAAAGCTTTAGTGCAGTCAATGAAGCAGTAGATTTTTTTTTGGAATTCCCTTGCTCTATGAGCCAATGAATGTTGGCAATTTGATCTCTGGTTCCTCTGCCTTTTCTAAATCCAGCTTGTACATCTGGAAGTCCTCGGTACACATACTATTGAAGCCTAGCTTGAAGGATTTTGAGCATAACCTTACTAGTATGGAATATGAGCGCAATTGTCTGGTAGTTTGAACATTCTTTGGGATTGCCCTTCTTTGGGACTGGAATGAAAACTGACCTTTCCCAGTCCTGTGGCATCAGCGGAGTTTTCCAAATTTGGTGGCATATTGAGCACAGCACTTTCAAAGCATCATCTTTTAGGATTTGAAATAGCTCAGCTGGAGTTCCATCACCTCCACTAGCTTTGTTCGTAGTGATGCTTCCTAAGGCCCACTTGACTTCACACTCTATACTGTCTGGCTATGGATGAGTGAGCACGAGACTGGGATACGCCAGGTTACCCAGTCATTAAGACCTTTTTCGTATGGTTCTGTGTACTCTTGCCCCCTCTCCGTATTCTCTTCTGCTTCTATTAGGCCCTCAATGTTTCCGGTAAGGACCAGATATTTTCCATTATTTTCCCATTCAATAGGCTGCCTGTTTGTTTTGTTCATGGTTTCCCTTGCTGTGCAAGAGCTTTTTAGATTGATGTTGTCCCATTTATTGTGGCTTTTATTTCCCTTGCTTGAGGAGATGGATCCAAAAAAATACTGCTAAGACCAACATCAAAGAGCATACGGTCTATGTTTTCTTCTGAGAGAAGTTTTATGGTGTCAGGTCTCACATTTAGGTCTCTAATCCATTTTGAACTTATTTTTGTATATGGAATGAGAACATAGTCCAGCTTGTTTTGCACTTAGCTGTTCAGTTTTCCTGACACTATTTATTGAAGACGTCATGTTTTTCTCCACTGTATTGTTGCTGACTGTGACATAAATTAATCATCTGCGTAAGTGTGGGTTTGTTTCTGGGCTGTCTATTCTGTTCCATTGATCTATGTGTCTGTTTTTGTGCCAGTTACATACTGTTTTGATGACTGTAGCTTTGAAAAGTAGTTTGAAATTGGGGAGTGTGATACCTCTAGCTTTGTTCTTTCTCCATATTTTGATTAGAGTATTTTGTGTTTACATACAATTTTTAGAATTATTTTTTTCTAGCTCTTTGAAAGATGCCTTTGATATTTTGCTACAGATTGTGCTGAATCTGCAGATTGTCTTGGGCTGTATGGTCATTTTAACAATATGAATTCTTCCAATCCATGAGCATGGTATATATTTCAATTTGTATCGTCATTTTCTGCCATCAATGTCTTATAGTTTCCAGAGTATGAGTCTTTTACCTCTTTGGTCAGATTTATTCCTAGGTATTTTATTCCTTTTGATGCAACTGCAAATAGGATTGTTTTCTTAATTTCTCTGGTAGTTCATTATTCATGTATTGAAATACAACAGATTTCTATAATATTAATTTTGTATCCTGCAACTTAACTGAATTCTTTTATTAGTCCTAACACATTTTTGGTTGTCTCTTAATGATTTTTCATATATAAAATCATGTCATCTGCAGACAGGTTTACTTTTTTTTCCTTTCTAATTTGGGTTTCTTTTATGTCTTTTTAAAATTTATTTTCATTTATTTATTTTTATCTGATTGCTGTGGCTAGGACTTCCAATGCATTAAGATTGTCAGTCAATTCCTGCTAAAAAAAGAGAGACAGAGGCTTCCCTGGTGCTCCAGTGAATAAGAACCCAACTGCCAATGAAGGAGACACAGGTTTGATCCCTGGTCCAAGGAAGAACCCACAAGCCTTGGGGCAGCTGAGCCCTCACACCACAACTGCTGAGCTCACACTCAGAGCCCGGGAGCACAGCTGCTGAGCCTATGCGCCTGGAGTCCGCAGTCTGTAACACGAGACGCCACTGCAGTGAGAAGCCCGTGCACCTCAACGAAGGGTAGCCCCTGCTTGCTGCAACTGGAGAAAGCCTGTGGGCAGCAACAGAGACTCAGCACAGCCAATAAATACATACATTAACTTTTTAAAAAGAGGATAGAAAACCCGGGGGTAATTCTCCTTTCTGAATGATGAATCTGAATTATTCTCCTGAAAAAAATTTCATTGAGTTATTGCCTAATTTGTAGTATTTAAAGAAAAATAATCCATGGTGTACATACAATTAAGATTTCTTAAAAATAAATCCAGAATGTGTCCCAGACTTAAATATAAACTTATTAGTTATAAGCAATTGAGTTGATCTATTAGAGTCCAAAATACTGAAACATTTGTGCTCCATGTGTATAAAAATCTCAGTTTAAGCCTGCCCTGCTGTTGCCAAGAGCACAGCCCTACAGACGCAGATCTTTTCAAGATCTGATGTTCCAGGCATTCAAATATTTCCTATTAAACAGAAAAAGGAGTCCCCATTAATGGATCAATCCATGTTTGAGTTTTTAGGTAACATCAATATAAATAGCCTACATAAAATTGAGAAGCTCAACACAAATCTTTATTTCTTTTTCAAAGAAATAAATTCAAGGTTTTATTCTCTGTAACTTATTCTAGTCATAAGTATTACACTCAAGAAGTTATAGTTGTTTTTTTTTTTTTATAATAAACCAATTCTACTTATTTAACTACTAAAAAAGAAATGTATCACTTTAGCACAACAAATACAAAAAGTTCTGAATCAGGACTCAGTAGAGATACGTTTTGCTTTAGGCTCTGTCATACCTGTATGAGCTTAAGCAAATCATTTGACCTCTGCAGGTTGAGCTCTGATGGGCAGACTTCCGTGGTTTAACAGGATGAAACTGCAATTAGGTAAAAGGCCCCTAGATGGTGGTGGTGTTCCGAGTTAGGCTTTGTATTTCCCCTCAACCCCAAAATTACAGTGAAGCATAAAGGAGTAGGTTAGAAAATTATTTCCTATTTAGTTCTGAGAAAATTCACTGCTAAGGATTCAACTAATGACATTCAAAATAGCACTTAATTATGAATCATATGGTCCAGTTACATTTGATATTAATTAAAAGAAATATACCATGAATGATTATATTAATACCAAATATATCTTTGTAATTAGCCTATATCATCAGTATTTCTCTAGGTGTATTTATCTAAGCTTAAGAAGCTGAACAAAAACTAAACAATTATTGTTAAGAGTATTGATGCATAACAACCCTATAGAAAAATAAATTTTTTTTCAAATGCCAGTTCTAACAAATTTTGATAAATGTACTGATTTTTTTTCATAATGAATATTTCAGACTATTAAAAACCTATGATTCCCATAAGCACAAATGACATTAACCGCCCCTCCCTAGTCACATAAACTAGAGCATCTTTTGAAGAAATCTGCTGTCTTTTAGTGTTCAAAAGGGTAAGAATTAAATGACTTCTCTAGTTTAACCCACCAAAGAAAAACGATTTGGAGATCCTAGTCTGTGGTGGCTTAGATGAACAATATTAGGTTTTCAACTAAAATTCCTGAAAAGAGCAAGAATACATTTCTATTTCTCCACTGTGAAATTCACTGAGTATAAAAGTCACGTTCAATCAATATACAGAAGAAAAATTACCTATGAAAACCTACACCATGCTACATTTTTACTTCTCATCAGTTGAGTAGGTAATAAATGACAAAAAATGTAGCATGATGAAGTGGAAGACATATAACTGCATATTTTGTTTCAACAAAGATTTTTTTGTCAATAAGTTAAAGAGGAAAGATATTTGGATCATAGTGGCTCCAAGATAGTATCACTATTACATGAAAGTTACCCCATCCATCCATCCAACCAACCAACCAACCAACCAACAAACAAACCTCTATTGAGCCTATATGGTGCAAACGGCTAGAGATAAAAAGATAAGATATCATCTCCACTCTCAAAACCTCAGTCCAGTATTCATGAGAAAAGGACTTTGAAAAGTTTGTTCAGTTTATTATAGTGTCAAGTAGATATACACCTATTGCACTTACCATTCTGCTGACAGAGGCCAAAATTTAAGAGGAATGCTTTTCTCCAATAAAGCTAGGTTTTCCTGATTTTCAATATAAGATGTTAAGATTACACAGGCAAAGAAATATACCTCATGCCCTATCCCCGTCCCCCCGAGTCTCACCTTCCTGCCGTTATACAAGTTTGCTGCAAATAGGAATTTAGTTGAGACAATGCTTTAAGCCATCCACTTTTTATGAAATTACTCTTGAGTGGTATTTGACCAGTTTTCTTTATTCCATCTTCTGTACCCAAAACATGTTAAAAAAAAACAAACAAAAAACAGCTCCCATAGCTCAAAATCAATTGTAACCATATAATGGGAAATGAACTTTAATCAAAGACAAGGTAAGTCTCTCCTCCCTTACAGAATCCCACATGGTGTTCACATAATGGTTTCATCACTTAACTGCCTAACTTTTTGGACAATGGAAACAACAACAAAAGCAGAAAGGCGGCCCAGCATATGAAAATCTTCTCAAAAACAGAAGAAAGTTATGAACATTGTTGGGAAAGTGTTTTACATTTCCAATGAAATTCTATTCCATTGATCTGTTTGAAAGATTGTCTTCAACCAATATATTTGGCTTCAGCCCAGAAGCTGTAATTGATTCAGTCTCACAATGAACCACTTTTTAGCTCTAAGACTTTTATCTTAAGCCTGGAGTGCATAACAATAGATAGCAGGAAAGTGGTTTTTACTTACTCTAAAAACTGCAGGGATGAGCTAGGGGGAAAAAAACAACCCTGAAAGTATTAGCCTTCAGATTCTCAAATTATTTTTAGCTCTGATTATATTTGGAGGAATGTGCTGGGGGTTTGGCATTGTTTCCCACCTTAACAGTTGCTCTGTATTCTGAGATATATGTATGTGATTCATAATGTACCACTGTTACAAGACACAGCTTTAATATGTTACTGGGGAAACGCAAAGAAAAGGAACTTTTCTTTGAGTACCAGTAATTGTCAAAAGAATGATTACAGAATCAGAAAATGTGCTTTATAATAACCCTGTTAACATAAAGTATACACAGAGGAAAGAAATAAGTACTGCAGGTATGTGAAAGAGTTAGTTATATTAGCAAGGCTTTTCAGGGTGGTTTTGGTTCTTATGACCAAGATGCATCAAACTTTAACCACTTTCAGACGCTGGGACAAAGGGGAAACATCTGGCAACACAGGAGCATTTGGCGACTGTGAGCTGATTCACGACAGGCTCACCAAGGCCCCACCAGCCAGTGAACTACTCCCTTCTGAAACAAGGCTTGCCCTGGTCATAAGGATACTGCTCTCAAGCTGTGAGAATTAATTTGAATGTCAAAAATGAAATTTAGGTTACCAACCATCGCCTGAGAGTTACAGCATGTAGAATAACACATGTCCTCTTTTAAAACCGAAGTGAAAAATGAAGGAGCACGGTTAATTCACTTGTGCTGATGAACACAGCCGTCCCAGTGCAGGGTTCGCTTCTGAGCGTCCCGATGCTGCCCTGTCGCCAGACGCTCTGCCGGGGGAAGGGCCCGCCTGCCTTGCTCCTGCTTGATGTCCTCCTTGGTAGAAACGGGCGCATGCGTTTCCATGCGCCCGCTTCTAATGCGAATGAAAGCTAACTACAAAATCAAGATGTTTTCTGCTTTCAGAAAATTCTAGTATACCGTATACAGCATCGATATTTCTTTCAGTTTAAAAAAATAGTGCAAAAACATATCTGATAGTCAAAGTGAGAGTTCAAGTGAGTTTCTGTGCCAGGGGGCACAGTCAAGCATCACCTTTAGCTAACTTGTAAAAACTGAATGTACGCTTTGGGAAATATTCCAGATCTTCCCATCAGTTCTCCACTCATCCAGTCATCATCGACAGATTCCAGCTCTGTTATTACGTCTCCAGCCTGTAGGAAAACAGGAATTGGAAATAATGGTTAAGTGTCTGTTGAGTGTACACATGTTAAGCTGCTTCTCTTCCTCAAACCCCACTCCTCTGCCATTGTCGCCTTTGTTGCGTTTCCTGGCTGTATTTTGTGCCCCTCAAATTCACCACTCCTAATCTAAAATTCTTCTTTAATAAATAAAAATACAAGCTAACATAAATATATATATATATAAATTTTTCCCCAAATAACAAGTACTTATCAGGCACCCACTACGTGTCAGACACTCTTCTAGGCACTACGGACACAGCAATGAAGAAAGATGTTATTCCAGAGTTGGGAGACGGTAACTGAGGCAGCGGAGGAGGGCAGAAAGAGTGAGCTGCCATCGCGTCAGGGCAGTCTGGGAAGGCCTCCTCCAAGGCGACACGCAGAGGCCTGGTGACGAGAGGGCGCTGCATGCCCACTGTGTGTGCGCCGTGTCCTTTTCTATCTGCTTTATGGGAATTAACTCATTTATTTTATTTTTGATCAAAATAAGAACAGTGAAAATTAACTCATTTAAACAATACTGCAGTCCTAGAAGTGGTACCATTATTTCCCCATTTTTGAGAAATATTTTTAGAGATTTCCTTATCTTATAGAAAAGGAAACTGAAGCTCAGAGGGATTACGTGACTTGCTCAGGGCTGCATGTCTGGTTAGTGGTAGAAAGGATTCAAATCTAGTGATTCCAGGGCCTATCCAGGAATCACAATGGATAACCTAATGTTAACCATCAGGCATGAGGTCACCACAGTACACAGTCTACCTTTTTACTTAGAAAGGGTTTTACCAAAATGGCCTTTTCTCAGCCTCCTGAGCATTTTGTACTCTACATTTATTCTTCCACATAATGGCATTCTCCTCCACCATTTGGTGCATTCCACTCCGCCACGGCCTCAGTATCAGACTGCACTCTTCCTGTCCCTGAGTCAGCACATGATTGTCTTCAGTGGGCTACTCAAAGGACGGAGTGTCTTATTCCTGTGTGAATTATATTATCTCAACAGACGAAGGCGTAAGTTTTGAAATTATCTCCTGAAACTATTTTGTCCTTTATGGTTTCTAACCATTTCCTGGAACCCGAGTTTAAGATTCTGTAATGGTCCAAGAATACTCTGGCTACTTTTAAGGATATCTTTATCAGGTTAAATGGATTTATTTATAGCCCTAGGACACTGCTCTTTGGAAAACTGGTTTAAAGCCATTCTTTGGAGATTCTAGCAGGGGAGCGCAGCTACTCGTATACCCTTGACCGAAGACCGGTCCTCCTCTATCGGGATGGTCGTCCTCTTCAACCAAGCGCGCAGCTTCGGGAGGGACGCACATGGAGCGGTGAGGGAGGAAGGGGACACCCGCCTAGCCAGCCAGATCAGCCGAATCAACCCTGGCGATCAATGGGGTGACAGATGTCGCAACCAGATCGCCCTCACATCCTAAAGCCATTCTTAATGGAAAATGGAAAGGGAAAATGCTGACTATCCAATGTCATTAATTTAGTTTACTCTGCTAAAATGTGTAAAAATTTTGGCATTCAAAGTTTCTGTTATATGTTCCTTCTGGTTCCTAAATTATAATCCTTGACTAAAACTATTTTTCTTAGCTCTGGTTCATACATACATATATGTCACATCTGTTTTCTGAGAGCTAGGACAATTTAAACAAAGTTTTATTTACTAATATTATGTGGATATTGAATAAAATATTAATGATCAACAAAACTGAAAATGGTACAGCATCCCTTAACTAAAAAACTCCAGAACTATCTTGCTTACAGTCAGGCATTTGTAAAATGAAGACAACCTATTTTCTGGATGATTATACTGACATAACCTAAATGAAGGCCAAAATAAAACCCAAAAAGTCTGAATCCAGAGAGTTCACGTGCAGTAACAGTATACTTGAGGATAAAAGGAATTAATTTTGAGCCATTGACTCTCAAGATTGAAAAGGACTAGGGCAACAGTTTCTAAACATTTGGATTTTATGGACCAAGAAATTAAAAAGAAAGAAAGAAAGAAATATATAGGGTTACCAATTATAATTTTGCATAAGCAATATGTATCATTTACTAATAATATTTTATAACAGAAGCCACATTTTAGTATGAAAAATAAATTCTCAGAAGAAAGTAAACTCCATCACAAAACAGAAAAGTTAGCAACCTTATACTGATGTATCTCAGCATGCCCACCTTTCTCCATGGCTCCCCTAAAGCCTCCATATCCCCAGCCATCACTGTTTTCCTCATTTTGTTGTAGACAGGTGTCAACCTTATGTGGGTACCCACTGTCTTAAGTCTCATCTTGTCCAATCACTCCTGGATACTTCAATTCCCTCTGTGGCATCCCTGCTCTGAGTATCTCCAGTGATGGGGAATCCCCACTGCCTGACAACTCTTCTGAAGGCATCTGGCCCAAGACCAAAGCACTGCCGTGGGTACTTTCCTCTGACCACAATCCACCTGTGGATGCAGAAACAGGATCATGCAAATATTCTGTCTGAGATTAAGGTTAGGCTTTAGGCTCATTAAGAAACCCGTCTCAAAGCACCTTGATCTTTTGGGATCACTACCCTAGAGTCTGTTCAGTATCTCTGTGGACAACGCTCCGGGGCCTCGTGTGGCAGCGCTGTAGAGGCCAGCTGCAGTAGGGGCCACCTGACTTTCCCACGGATTTGAAGACGTGACAGCAGCAGGCTGCAAGGGCCATGCAGAGGACCAGCCCTTCTTTACTTCGGCTGAGCTGTGCAGCATCATGGGATCTTAACTCCTGAACCAGGGATCAAACCTGTGGCCCCTGCAGGGGAAGCACAGAATCTTAACCGGGGGACCACCAGGGAAGTCTGAGGACCGTCCTTTAGTAGGGCTTCCAGTGAAGCCTCCAGCATTAGTGAGGTCACATGTCATAAGGCTGAAGAATAAGGACTTTGTTAGGCAACTGTGGGTCTAGCAATATCAATAAGACTAAGTACCTAACTGCTCTGCTGATAAGATACATTTGCCCTAGTCACTTCTCTAATCTCATCCTTAAGAACCTGAGATCTGTTCACTCTTGAACAATGATCAATACTCCATGCAAGTGTTCACTCTTCAGTGGAAGACATTTCAAAATTTACAGCTGCTTAATGCAGTTACAAAAAAGATGCACATTCTGACCTTGAAGGAAAGCTCATCTTCATTCTCCCCATGGAAATCATACAAGGCTTTGGCCTTCCTCCCCTTCAGCGATAAAGCAGCCATGCCTTTTGCCTCAGCTGTGAAGACACCGAAAATTCAAATACATCGAAAGACATTGACTAAAACACAAATCAAACATTTTAAGAAATCCCCCTTGTCATTTCCAGGACGTAATATTTTCAATTAATTTTGAATTTAACTTGCAAAAAGATGACGGATATTCTCTTAGCAGAAAAAAAATTATACAAAATATATTCAGGAGATAAAACTAGCCATTATTGATTAAAGGCATCTTTATCTCTTTTTCCCCCATAACTTCAACAAATTATATGCAGAAAGTTTGCATAACCTTATGAATTAACTTTCAAATATAGGCCAACAACTTAAATTGAGCATGGCCAGAGAGAAAAGAAATCTGTATCATTTCAAAGGTCTTGGGGTCCCCTTGGAGGGTAAGAGCCTCCCGGGCAGCAGTGGTACCTGGGCAGGGCCGCACGAAGACGGCGGGGAAGATGCCCTCTCGGTCCCGCAGTCTGCCCTTGTACCAGTCGGAGTCCACTCGCTCCAGGATCAGGATCCGGTCTCCCCTCTTGAAGGATAAGTCCTCACTGGTCTCTGCCATGAAACTGTGCAGAGCTTCGCACCATTCTCCACAAAGATTGTTCTCCTGTTACAAATCAGTTTTGTAAGAAATGTGAAATTTCATTTCAGATTAATTTTCACAAAGCTTAAAAAGTGGTGGCAAAAAAACTAAGGGGTCACAATGTTTCAAAGTCTGAGGGCCACTTTAAATCACTCAATACCTAATGTCACTAATGAATTTCAGAAATAAAAGCTTCCAATGACTTTTTCTTAAAATTCTAAATGACATGTGATAAAATTTGTGACTTTTGCTTTTAAGGGATATATAATGCTTAAGTAAAATTTTTTTTCTAATTATGGTCTATGACATTGTGTGTGTTAAGTCACTTCAGTCATGTCCAACTCTTTGCAACCCCATGGGCTGTGGCCTGCCAGGCTCCTCTCTCCATGGGATTCTGCAGGCAAGAATACTTGGGTAGGTTGCCATGCCCTCCTCCAGCAGATCTTCCCACCAGGGATGGAACCTGTGTCTTCTGCATTGGCAGGTGGGCTCTTCACCACTAGTGCCATCTGGGAAGCCCATGATCTATGACATTAGTTACATTAAAAAATTAGATAAAAGTGTATCACATTTGTATATAGTATTTATGACACTATGAAAACATTCTGGCAAACATATAATTTTCCTTTTTTCTTTTTTTCGGCCACACAGTGCAGCTTGTGGGATTTTTCTTATTAATTTATTTTTTATTGAAGGATAATTGCTTTACAAGCTTGTGAGATTTTAATTCCCAGACCAGGGATTGAACCCAGCCTCTTGGTATTAGAAGCCCAGAATCCTAACTACTGGACTACCAGGGAATTTCCAAGCATATAATTTTCAGTGAAGATCTTTACCTAAATTAGGAAGGATCAGAATGGGCAGTCTGTTAATTCCCAGGTCTCTACCTGGTGACTCAGCAATAAAGCATCTGCCTGCAATGCAGATGTGGGTTCGATCCCTGGGTTGAGAAGATCCCCAGAGGAGGAAATGGCAACTCACTTTAGTATTCCTGCCTAGAAAATTCCATGGACAGAGGAGCTTGGTGGGCTATAGCCCAGGGAGTTGGAGAGAGCTGGACACAAGTGAGTGCACGGCTGAGCACTGCACACACAAGCTGGCTGAGAGGTTATCGGGTCCCACGGCCCATGACTGCATTAGTGCACACTTCTCATTTCACAAGTCATAGTTCGCTCCAAGGCTGGCAGGACAACCACCCAGATGTGGTGGACAAGCGTGATGGTTCACGCTCCAACAAGAATGCTTTTTGCTGCAAATACATCATAAGAGGGTTCTGCTCTGAGACAAGGAGTCTCTGCCAACTCGGATGGGTGCCCTGTGTTCAAGAAGCTCAAGCAGGGAGGCAAGGATTACACCAAGATCAAAAGCTTAGAGCCAGATGGGCCTGGGTTCCAGACCAGTTCTGTCTCTCCCAGTTAACACAGGGCAAGACGTCTCACTGCTCTAAGCCTCAGCTTCATCTCAGGGCTCACGTGGGGATCAAATGAGGTAATACGTGTAGACTGCTTGGCATGGTGCCTGGCACATCTTAAGTTCTCAACAGTTGATGGCTTCAAAGAAAAACAACAAAATAAGCAAACAAAAAACCCTAACCCTATCCTCTTGTTCCTGCACTTGAGAAACCAACTCTATAGGAGAGTACTTGTCATTCCTGAGAAATAGTGGCCACCATGCGAACATTTCCTTTTGAAGAACTGTGGTCAGTTTCTTTCCTGTTTGACGATTAGTGGGGGGATGAGAGAATTGAGAGACACAGCCCAATGACCCCTGATGTTGTGACAAACAATGACCCCGTCAGGCTCACTCTTCTAAAATCTGTCACAAAAGACGATGCAAGTCACTCACATTCCCATCCAGTTTGAACACTTCTGAAGTCATGCTAAACACTGTAAAAATTTTAATACATTTTTTCTCTCTCCCATTATAAAAATAATGCAAATGTTCCTGAACATTTGGCAAGTTCGGAAATCTACAAAGAATGGGAAAAACATCCATCTATCTATAATGTTAGCCACCTAAGGAAACTGAATGTTAACAACTTAAATACATTTCCTGCTAGTCTTTTTATGCTGTATATTCCGTTTCATTATATGTTTTCCTCCCATGACATTTACTTTACAAATCTAGTTTTTCATGCTCAGAACATTTTCCCAATAATGGCCATATTCAGGTTATTTCCAATTTTTTCATGTTTATAATAACACCGCTATGACCATCTTTGTGACTAAAACCTTGTCTCATTTTTCACCTTTAGGGTGAGAGATAAAAACATTGATAATAATAATCTGTACTCTTCCTCTTTTAACAATCACATACCTATAATTACTTGTTTGCTGTTGTTGTATTGAATCTTTGGTTAACTAGATATGTTAAATGGTATTTTATTGTCTCCTTACAAGGCATTTCTTTGATTACTGTAAGGTTAAATAATTTTTTTAGGGACTTCCCTGGTGGTCCAGTGGTTAAAACTCTGTGCTCCCAACACAAGAAGCGTGGGTTTGAGATCTGGACAGGGAACCCAGGTGGTGCAGCCAAAGACAAACAAAAAACCTTTTTTACTATCAGCCACTTATACTATCTCTTTCATGAATATTCCAATGTCTCTTTCCTCGTTAATTTTTATCAGTGTTTGTATGTTTTTCTAATTCATTTGTATGATGAGCTCTATGAGCAAGAAAAATATTAATCACCTAACTATTTACTTCAAATATCTGCAACATGAATTTAAAAATTAAACAACTCTTTTGATAATTATGATTTTAATAGTCCTCCCACAGATAAAACTTGGCTTTTACCACAGTTATCTATTCAAGCAGCCTACCTGAGAATTTGCACCAGAATCTTCTTTTTTGGTCTTTGGTGGTACCTTTGTGCCTATATTTTTAAAAGAAAATCAAAACTTCAGATGTAAAGACCATACAGCATTGGGAAAAAACTTTGAGAGGAAAGTGAAAATTTGGGATTCCAGATCAGTCTCTTCACGTACTGGCTACTAGCTTTGCCAGGCCAGTACAAACTACCCTCTCTGGGTTTGTTTTCTTTACTGTAGACCGAAAGAGCAAATACATTAGCTATACTCTATAGGCCATTTCTGTTTAAAAGTTGATGACTCTTTTTTTTGGTCATCTCTAATATGAAGCTTCCCTGATAGCGAATATGAACGGCTTCCCTGATAGCTCAGTTGGTAAAGAACCCGCCTGCAATGAAAGAGACCCCGGTTCAATTCCTGGGTTGGGAAGATCCGCTGGAAAAGGGATAGGCTACCCCCTCCAGTATTCTGCGGCTTCCTGTGTGGCTCAGCTGATAAAGAATCTGCCTGCAATGTGGGAGACCTGGATTCCATCCCTGAGTCGGGAAGATCCCCTGGAGAAGGGAAAGGCTACCCACTCCAGTATTCTGGCCTGGAGAAGTCCAGGGACTGTGTAGCCCAGGTTGTCACAAAGAGTTGGACACAACTGAGTGACTTTAGTGAAAAAATATGAAGCTACTGCTAATAAACCAGCTCTTTGAGAGACTGCCACAATAATGACTATCCCCAAAATGACAAATGCCATTTAAAAATCATTTTTCCTTCTACCTTAAAAAAATATGGCAATGTGGATTGTTATGCAACTTAAGTATTAACCTATTACCTGGTTTATTTGAATTAGGATCAGTCAGACAGTCAGTTCAGTCACTCAGTCGTGTCCAACTCTTTGCGACCCCATGAATCACAGCATGCCAGGCCTCCCTGTCCATCACCAACTCCCGGAGTTTACTCAAACTCATGTCCATCGAGTCGGTGATGCCATCCAGCCATCTCATCCTCTGTCGTCCCCTTCTCCTCCTGCCCTCAATCTTTCCCAGCATCAGGGTCTTTTCCAATGAGTCAACTCTTCACATAAAGTGGCCAAGCTATTGGAATTTCAGCTTCAACATCAGTCCTTCCAATGAACACCCAGGACTAAACACCCAGTACACAATAAAAAACCATATTCTTTGTACTCACTTAAAACATTTGTACCAGAGGTGGGATGATCCTCAATGAGCTCCACAAAGTTAAGGGGGAAGATCCCAGATCTGTCTCCAAGTTCTCCTCTCGCCCACTCATCATTCACATACTCTTTAAGAATAATAATTTCTCCCTCTGAGAAACTTAACTCGTCCTTCTGGTCTCCAATATACTCAAATCGAGCAATACACCTTGGGCCTCTGAAGAAAGATCACATTTGTGGGTTAAATTAGGCAGTACTAACTTTCAAAATGCCTGGAAACCCTCATTTAATCTTTCAGTGAATATTTATTTTGTATTTACTTTGGAACAAGATATAAGAGGCATAATTTAAAATTTCCATGAAAAAGACTAAGCTACATTTCTAAATGACAGTCCTTACTTTGTAGATACAAGCCTGTTTCACTCAGAAAGGCTGAAGTCACGGTTTATAGTACATGCAGAATGCCAGAGAAGCAACTAGTGGTTAGTTTAGGTTGTCACATCTTTTGATCACCTTTTCATGACAGAATCTCCCCAGTCTCCATGTTTTTGTATCCCTGGGCCACAGTAATCCAGGGCTGAGTCTGAACCCTCTCGGTCATAAACGCACTGAGTTTAGACGTGTTAACCCTGAGGATCTCAGGGCAAGACATCAAGCTTCCATGGCAGAAAAGCAATGGGCCTCAGCTGGGCAGGGTAGATGCTTAAGATATGCTGAGTCAGTGAGTTCTGTATATAGATGAATGGTCTTCAAAACTAGGAGGTTCAAAGAAAACACTCGACATATTATCTTACAACATTTAATCTTATATGTAACACTGTTGTTTTAAAATGACTTTTGTATCTCCTTTAAAAAGGCTTCAGTTCTGAGAATTGGAACAATCCTTAAATGATCTGCAATTCTGACTGATAATAAGATAAAAACAGACATGAAATTGCATCCCTTGAAGGCATGATTGAATACCAAACCTTCGATTTGAGGTTTCAGAAAGGAAGTTTCAATGACTAAGGAGAGGCAATTGCCTGAAAAGAAAAGGTTGGCACTGGCTGCAATCAAAGTCTGATTTAAGTCAGGTCAATGGATCAACGGCTATGAAAGCCCACTTTAAATTCAACCTGCTGACATAGTAAACAGCGCTTAAAAACAGGAGAAAAGCGGAACCTGAAACAGAATGAAACTATTGTGGTCTCGGAAGTTTTCTTACTTGTGATAACCTTTGCATTTATTTTCTGAAGTCCTCAGAGAGCATATCTTCTTATGTCTGACCTATTCAAAGACAGGTTTACAGTCTTCAGGAGGTACTGAATTCTATTAATTTGCTCATTTAACTGGAATATAAAGTTGCATTGTGGCAATGTTTTAAATCACAAAGGAGTTACAATGGTGCATAAAAGGATACATAAATTCACTGAAAGGTCTTTAAACATAAAAGAAGACTCCTCCAAATTAACTCCTCCTTTACTTTCTTTTATGTCCTCTCAAAAACAAAACAATACAAAATACCTAGCAGATTTTTAGACTTCATATTTCTATTAGGTTTAAATATTTTCTATTGTTGGAGGAGAGAGTGGGCTCCTGTCTAACACTCGGAAATGAACTGTCTGAGGAGACACACGTGCTGACAAAGCAAGAACCATTATTGGGAAGGGGCGCGGGGACGAGCAGCGGGCTAAGGGAACCCGGGAGGACCGCTCTGCCACACGGCTGGCAGCCCCAGGTTTTACTGTAATGGGGTTAGTCTCCTGGTGGTCTCTAGGCAACCATTCTGACTCAGGGTCCTTCGTGCTGGCGTGTGCATTGCTCAGCCAAGATGGATTTCAGCAGGAAGGATTCTGGGAGGTTGGCAGGACACATTACAGTCTGGCAACTCTTCCCTCCTTTTGGCCCTTCCCAAATTCTTCCAGTTAGCTTTATAAGACACATTATGGGCAGGCGTCTCCTCCTTTTTTGGCCTCTCCCAGATTCTCCCAGTTAGTTTTCATGCTTCTTATCGGGACCTCCTGTTGTGAGACAACTTGTTCAAGTGGTTATTGTCACGCCTGGTCAGGGTAGGTGGTTTTGGTCAATGGTTCCCTAACACTATGACAAAAGTATTTGAACTTTCTAGAGATAAGTTGGTAGATAAATACCAGAAGGGCAACACAAAATGCAGTGGATGAGGAAACCTCTCTATTCAGACAAAGTTAGGCTGTGGGAAGCACCAGGACAGACTGTGGCTGTCTATATGCCCTGTATTGGTACAGAGAGTTGCTATTGTCAGCGTGCTGCAATTTCATCAGAATTTTTAAACAAGTCGTTTTCCTCATAATTAAAAAGACACACTGAGAATCTGAATAATCATGCATCTGAAGTGTTAACGCTTGTTAATTCTTCATGATATAAATGCTCATATCCTTTGTATTTTGTGCAAAAGAACACAAGTAAAACTTACTTAACACAATGAGATGAGATGGATTCCCTCTTCCCATTTCCTCCTGGAACATCAATCTAGTAAAGACAAACATCAAGGCAACAATTGTATTATTTCAGATTTTCATAAGATAAATTTAAGGTTAAGTAATTAGGAAATTTACAACTGAGGTTAAACAGTTTAGCTAGGTATTAAATTGACAAAACATACCATAGATGCTAAAAAGGTATGAAATCCAGATTTTGGGTTTTGAAAAAACTCCATAACTTGTGATTTAGCCCTCCTTGTACAGCCAATCAATCTTCCTCTTATTTGCTGGAATAAGTACATTATGTCGCTCCCCCCTGACTGGGGCTCTCTATCTCATATCCCCTAAGTTGAAAACATCAGGTGAGGAGGGCTTAGCATAGAAACTAGGCATAGGTACTATCTAGACACTTAGCCAAAGTGTTGGTAGAACTCTGCAATATTTCCATGACCCCAAATAAAATCTTTTAACCAAACTTGTGATTCTGTCCATTTTCATAACCCTGGGCCATTTTTTCCCCTGCACTGTAAGTAGGGAAGGAAGAGAGGATTTGGCACTCAGTGAGCATGTTAAATAATACCTCATCTACAAGGCTTAGTAGAGCCAAGTTGTGATGAAATATTTGACCGTAATGCACTAAGTCAGAAAACTACTTAAAGCTTTGAGGTTTACATTAAATAAATCAGTGCCCTTCTTGATGAATTCCAAAAGTTTGAAGTTTTAAAACAACTTTTTAAACTTGCAGGCTTAGAAATAACACACCAATAATGTGGCAAATACAGAGTGACTGATTTCAGTGTGGTAACCGTGGTTTTTAAAGTACGGCTACACTGGGCAGAAGAAAAATGAGGAAGAGTGCTAAAACCAACATTATTCTTATTAATTTAGAGAATGTGGTTGGATTTCTCCAAAGAATCAGGGTATTTATATATTAGACAACTTGTAAGACCCACATTTTGTAATTCCAGAGACTCAACCTCATTTATACTTGAAACATATAGGTTATCTGTTATGTCTATTTGCTAAGCTTCTGGTATAATTGAAAATCATTTGCTTCCCGTCCTCAAATAAGTGGTTAATGCTCAACTATTTAAGCTAGCTTTATTGGTATTTTTCAGTATCAATAAGTTATATCAGCAACTGAGTCATTCTCTTCCCATTGATATAAATGCTCGCATGGCAGTCTTATTTCATCTCTCTGTTTCTCAGCCACCCAGGCTTAACACTCAGGGCTCTACCATAGGGTCTGCTTTCACCAGTTAGACTGTGAGGGTGTTTAAAATTCTAACACTTTAATATAATATTTTCCAGTCAGATTTGAAACTATTAAGTGAAAAACCATTCCCTCCAATGAAAGCACTTTAGTTTGCCAAATCTATTTTTTAAGAAGAATCTTCTCATCTATTTGTCTATGGCTGTCCTGGGTCTCTGTGCTGTGCGGGCCTCCTCCAGCTGCGGTGAGTGGGGGCTGCTCCCCGGCTGGGGGCACGGAGCCTCACTGTGCCGGCTGCTCCTGCCGCAGGGCTCCGGGCCTAGCACGTGGGCTCTGGAGCCTCTGGGCCTTGGCAGTTCGCTGCATGGCTTAGTTGCCCCACGGCGTGTGAGATCTTTCCAGGCCAAGGGCTGAACCTTTGTCCTCTGCATTGCAAGGTGGACGCTTAACCACTGGACCATCAGGGAAATCCTATATATATGTATTTTAAAGATGGAAATAAATGGCAATGGAAAGAATGAAAGAAATCAATAACGAAATGCACTCCAAGGAAAAAGAAAAGTGGTACCATCACCTCAGAGAACAAACATTCCTATAGGACAATCCAGTATCACTTAATTCTTGTTTGCTGAATGTTTCAAAGGATTAACATATACCCTCAAGTGCTTATCAACTCTCCAAGAATAGCTGTGGACCTGCAGTAGCTTTTTACCTTAGGATTTCAGATAGCATTTAAGCATTAAGTTCTAATACTCCATAATATATTAATAATTAACCACTATCTAGTTGAACAAACTTTTATTTCTCAATTTTTCAAATACTAAATGAATTAATAGAAGAGACAGAACCAGAAGCCAAGAATCTAGGCATCTGGTTATTTTTTTCAAACTGTAAATTACATGGAATCCATTGAATATATGACCAATTTCAACATGCACAACCTACTTACAATCACTTTGACGTAGTTGGCCGGAAATACACCAGTCTGGTTTCTACATTTCCCTCTGTACCAATCTGTATCTATTTTTTCCAGAAGATGAACAATTTCTCCAGAAGTGAGGCTCAAATCATCAGCTTGCTCTGTACGACAGAATTATAATGATGTGTGATCAATTACCCTGGTTGCAGAGCTGATTAAAGCAGAGCACTAACGTAGCATTCAGTTCTGTCCGCCAAGGCAGCATGTTCTACTGATTCTGAGAACAGATTATACTAATTGAATTGACTTTAAAAATATTTTTTTTTTCTGGATATTGCTATTATGAGTTTCCCCTTTTAAGATCAAATGAGATATATTTACCAGGCACTGATTGATAGGGAATGCTTGAAAAACACACACACACAAAACATTGTGCTTGCCAATGATTCTTCCTGTGCCGATATAAATGTCTGCTGAATACATATTTTAACAATGAAACCATTTTATAGACACGGTATAATATTCATATGATTCTCAACCATGCTTAAAAATCATTTCAATCTCAAAATACTAAGGGAGTCCTACAGCTCTTTAGCATATAAATTTACTTACACTGAAATAAAAATCAGTCTACCAAGTGGACAAAAAAAAAGGTATAAATAAATCTGGGATTTATTTTATTTGAAGCCTTGGATATAAAAGGTATTTAAAAATTGATGACAAAAATGTATATTTTTATTTCATAAGTAATAGCTGAGCTATGTGTGTTGGTTTTACAACCCTTAACAGAAAAGAACTTCACTTAGTAAATCTGAATTAATTTCATTATGTTGGGAAAGAGTTAAAAAGTTTCCAACTGGTAGGCAGTTTGCTATTTGTTCATGTGTAAGTGAAACACTGTCTCCTCCTCTCTCTCTCACAGGGAGTATCAAAAGCAAGGGTATGCAGGTAAGCTTTCTGGCATGGCTGGGTGCAGTCAACTCTTCCTGAAGGTGGGGTAACAGATAAGATGACCTGTCCAGTCTAGGGCTCCATCGGTACAGAAAGTGAAGACAGGTGTCCTTGAGAGGTTAACCTGGGGAGGATGCCCGATCCTGGATCCTAAGGTTCTACTGCTTTATCATCTCTGTCCTTACCTGCTGGGAAGTCATGAAGGACGACAGCGTGGGGGGCACCAGTTTCAACAGGCTTCTGAGGGCAGCTCGGATCCTGAGGGAGCAAACAGAGCCGTGAATGGCGTGTGCATGATGCATGCTGGATTTATTATTCACTCGGAGACCTTTGTTTTTTTTTTCCTCATTGAGGTCCTCTTGACACAATTATATTATGAGTACAAGATGCAAACCACACAGCTGAGCCAAACAAGGGAAGCATGACCAAGTGGAAAAGGTGTGAGTCCCTGCTGGAGGAGAAGAGAAATAACTCTCAATTATGATACCCCCCCAGCACTTTTCTTAAACTGAGAGAGTAAACAAAAGGAAATTAAACTTAAGTTTTTGTTGGTTGTTTTTGTTTTTTTAAAGCAGTATCTATTCTACACTGAAGTAGTCATTTTTACCTCTTTACCTTTCAAGGATCGCTTTTTCCATAAACTGTGATCAGAACTAAACCTCAAGAACAAGACCTTCAAAGTATTCTCTTCATTAAGATGGAAAAAGAAGGAAGTTCTGCAATTTACACTCTTCCCTTTTGTAATGAAAAGAGCTAATGACTTTTACAAAAGTATAATTCACAAAAAGTAAAATCCATTTCATTTATTACCACTTAACTGAATGCCTTCTCTAATTTGAAAGCCAATGCTACCTCTCATGCCTGGCCTGGATTTTCTATTTAATCTGAATGGTTTATTCAATAGTAATTCTAAGTAAATTAGCAAAGAGAATTCAATATTCTCCACCCATCTAACCAGCTGCTTAGACTGGCCAGAGGAGAAGCCAAATTTGAAGAGTGACCGTTTCTTAATGACAGGCAAGTTGTTATCCACATCATCATCATCATCATCCAATCTGACTGATGGATATTATTTGGAATTATAACTTACTTTCTTTGATTTTTAAATGAAAGTGATTTTTTGTGCCTTTCTTGTCTCTCCCTTCCTTTAATGGCTCCTGCCCATCAGGGACTGCCCCTTTCCTGACCATGATGTTCAGCTGGTCAGACATCAGGGGTCATGGTCCACCCCCTCCACATCTGCCCTGCAGCTCCTTTGCGCAACTCTTTTCTGAATCAACTGTAAGGCAGCTGCGGAGGCACGCTGCCTTCTCTCACATCAGCTGAACTTAATACAGGAAGGGCTAAGGCAGCCTGGTGTATTTACCAAAGCAACACCAACATTGTCTTAGAGGCTGCTTAGTGCTTTTCCTTAAATAAATGGGCATAATGGGAATTTCAGGGATTGCAGAAAGGAACTATGAGATATGCTAAGCCTGGAGGGGCTTTTAAAATTACTGTTTACCCAATTTAGCATATGTGTGGTTTTCATTTTTTTCTGATTTACATCTGTAGACAAAGGGATGACTGCTCCAATAAATGGTATTAGGCTAGATGACTTTACATCTGGAAAAAGTGAAGTCAGAGGCCTACCCCACAGCAAACATAAACATGGACCTGCAGATGGACCAAGGCCCACACACCAGCCAAAGAGGGTAGAAGGGGGACAGTCGGCAGCCTGTGCCTCCCGCTGTTGCTTCCCTGCCTTCTGGGCACGGCTGTCCCTTTGATGCTGCTCATCACCTTGGCCTGGCAGGTGAAGGGTGAGAGTGAAGGTGAATGGGGCTGGCCACAGGGGTCAGAACAACTCAGGGGCAGGAACACACCATTAGAGTGGATATCTGGGAGGGAAATCTAACATATTTCAAAGTTCTTTCTAGTATGACTATAATAGCTAATACTAATGAGTAATGAGAATAGTTAATATACAGTTTGCCCACTATGCACTATTCACGATACTAAGCACCTTACAGATGCTAAATTACCTAAATTAATTAGCTCATTTAATTTTTTAAGGATCTTTGAGATACAAGGCACATGCCATAAAATTTAAGCATTTAACGTGTACCTAATTTTAGCATATTCACAGAATTGTGCGACCACCACCACAATCTAACTTTAGGACGTATTTATCATCCCTCCAGAAGCCTCACACCCATTGGCCATCACTCCCCCTAACCCTTCCCCCAGCCCTGGGCAACCACAAATCTACCTTCTGGATTTACCTATTCTGAACTTTCATATAAATGAAATCATAATGAAAAATCAATTCTATAATCTACTCTGAGGATTCTCATATCTATTTCACACGTTTTAAAAATGAGGTTCAGAGAGGTCAGACCACTGCCTCTGGTGGTGGGAGGGCAACTGAGACCCGCAGCTGTGTGAGAACCACGCGAGGTGCAGATCCCTTGCCTCCCTGCTCGGACAGCCCAGCCTTACCTCATATCGTGCAATGTCTTCTGTTGACTAAGGCAGGGGAGAGTGTAACACAGTTTTAGAGATATTTACCTTCACACTAGGCTTTCAAGTAGGTTTTACTTTTCTGAAAAGGGTAATGTTAGCCATGACCCAGAGCCTAAGAGAGGTCCCACTTAGGTTTCACCAGCTGTGGGTCATTGCTGGTCACCTTTCTGCAAGTCATCACAAGCATGAGTAAAGTAATGTTCCAAGTGACAAAACCATGAATGTTTATAAAAGAACAACTTGTAATTTTTTCAGCTTCTATTTTTCTATTTCTTTCTTTCAACTTCCATTTTCCTTTTCAGAAAGGAAAGCTTTCTGACAGTACAATCCCCATGGCTATCCATCAATGTTTCAAAAGAGAGGAAGCACAGTGGTGACAGATGGGTAATGCTGCCTCAAAGCAGAGAAATGAGCGACAGAAGAACTTTCCCCATGTGGACTGAAGTCAGAAATGTCAACATTCCAGCTGTAGCCAGCATAACACATATCTTCTCTGCTCTCCGAAATTCGAATCTTTAGTTTCTTAGCAAACCTCAAATGATAGACTGCCTTCCAAGAAGAACTGCATGAGATTATGAAAACTAGGATGAATGACAAACCAAACACTTTACCTTGGCTTAAATGACTGATAGGTCTCATTTTTCATGTTTGCTACATCACCTAACAGACAGTGAAAATTTTAACTGGATACCCTAAGCAGCTCTTTAAAAAATATGCCTCTGTAAATTGTTCAATGGCATTTTTCTTGCTCAACAAATGACCTTCAATAATCATTGTATTCTCCTAGGCTCCACAGATTTGTTAGGCCTAAATAGTGACTTCAGAGTGTTGTAACATTTCATTTCATTATTTTATGAGCTATGATCAGAGAAACAAGGACTATACTCATCTTAAATCTTACAGGGAAGCTTTTTAATGTCAGCCTTTATAGGGCCCTCCTTAAAATAATTATCCATTCTGCTAGAAAACCAATCTCTAGTACTTGGTAAATGTATTTACATTATTTCAAAAGTAAATAGGTCTCACAGCTGAAAATTAATGACTGAGTGTCCTGGATGCTGCGAGTCAGCATGATACGAGGAAGGCAGACCACTCGGTAGTCACTATGTATCAAAGTGATTAGTATGGCAGTGGCAAGTCTCTTAGAAGTAATTTATTCTTAAAATGGAATAAAACGCTACTGTAATTTTTACTCTGGTTAAAATAAACGTGCTAATAAAAACCTGAGGATAGCTATAATTAATAGTTCTATGAAATGTGCTGCCATGTGTGATATGAGGATGGTGCAGTATTAATTCCTCACGTTTGGTCTGCTGCTAAGATGTTCGTCAAGTGGCGTGATGATCTTCATCTGAGACAGGTGAACTCTGCCGGCATCGTCTCCCTTCCGGCACTCCAAGTAATTACCTTCCGCCTGCTTCAGTATCACCAGGACGTCCCCACGCTGTAAGGTACAATACCACTCTCTGAAGCAATTATTATTTAATAAAACATTATTACTTTTTCCACATTTTAATCTTTGGAGCCTAAAGCATTTAATAATGTGTAAAACAGTAACAGAGGCCAGCAAATTTTTTAAAAAATTTGTCAGTAAAGAAGGAGCTCTACTTTACCTTACAAGAAAGTTCTCCAGGGTTTTGTGGGATGACATCTTCATTGGCAATTCCATGAGGCACAGACATCTTGAACATAAACCAATATAAAGGATTATTCATAATCAAATAACTGTGTCCTAAGAGGCCGATCATGTGGGGATTTGGCACACGCGCCTGCAGCATAACTTCCAGCGGGTAACCTCTTCACCCAGCTTCCTCAAGCTCAGGATCTAGTTGGCGGGGCTGGTGCCTCTCAGGACACGCAGAGTCCTTGGGGGCCTGGGGCTGAGCCCACAGGACTCGGGGGCTGAAGGCGGCCGAAGGTCCCCCTTTCACTGTCACAACTGGGAAGGTCCACCCCACCAGGTTCCCAGAGCGTCATAAGGGCGAATGCCCAGTACTGACCTCACAGCCTGCAGTTCAGGGGGGCTGACGGGGGATTGGTGTGTCCTGTGTGGGGCTGGACAGGCTGCTTCTACCTGCCTTCAATCTCTTTCCCTGCAGTCTCTCTGGTGCCGCTGCCTGACCTCAGTCATTCCTGGTCACTCAGCCTTGTCTGATCTCAGAATGGCTTTTACGTCTGTGGCCTCCTCTGGCCAGAGCACTCTGCCCCCTGCCTTGGTAAATTCTGGCTGATAAACACGGGTCAGAGGGCTGTAGAGTACCCAGGAGATGTGATCACACAAGCTCATGTAGAACAAGAAAAGGAGGCTGCCCTCGGGAGCAAAGACACAGTACAAGGGTGCGGGCCTAGGAGGCGGGGAGGATGGGGTGGCTTCCAGCAGTCTGTCGGGGCGTCAAGGTGCCAGAGTGGCCCTGGGGGGCAATTTAACAGTGGGGCACCCACAGGAAAGATGAGGGGTTTAAGGAGTTATTTTGTAAAGAGGCATACTACTCTAATCTTCATCATTTTGATTTATTAATTTCTTTACTTTTCTGGCCTGGAGAATCCCATGGACTGTATAGTCCATGGGGTCTCAAAGAGTTGGACACGACTGAGAGACTTTCACTTTCACTTCACTTTTAAGTTATTCAAATGCTTTATTGACATTATACAGCTAGGCTAAGACCTATAAGCAAAATCTGATACCCCCAATGAGGCTCTTAACATGGAACAGGCAATATAATTAGAGACTTTACAATTAGTAACATGATTTTCTTTCTCTTTTTTTGGCTACACAGTCTGGGCTTTGTGAGAGCTTAGCTCCCAGACCAGGGACTGAAACCGAGCCCCTTGCAGTGGAAGCATGTACTCCTAACACTAGACACCAGGGAAGCCCTGTAACACTATTTCCTAGTAGGGCTTAATGGTAAAGAGCATGGGCTTAGACCCAGTCAATCTGTGTTCCAATCTTGGCTCCACCATTACTTGCTTTGTGATCCCAGACAGGCTATTTAATTTCTCTGAGTATTATTTTCTTCATCTGCCTAACAGAAATAATAATAGCATCTACTTCACAGGGTTGATATGAGGAACAAATAGTTGTTTAATATATATAAAGTGCTTCAAACAATGCCTGACTCATGAGTACTCAACACATCAGCTGCTGCTTTTATTATTTTTAAGTAAGCTATCCAAATTAAAATTTTATCAGTTTAAATGAATATGAATATATATGAATACCATACCTCCTTCTTATCTGTCTATTTCAT
The DNA here is from genome assembly GCF_963930625.1 of Muntiacus reevesi. Taxonomy (NCBI): domain Eukaryota; kingdom Metazoa; phylum Chordata; class Mammalia; order Artiodactyla; family Cervidae; genus Muntiacus; species Muntiacus reevesi. The sequence goes on from NC_089261.1 coordinate 63,582,251, forward strand.
TCCCTTAAGAAGAGGGAAAAGAAATCCTAAATGGTTTAAAATGAAAACAATTTCCAGCTCAATGATGGAACTGTAGAACAATATGAAATGAATAAATGCTGTTCTTGTTAAGAGCTACTGTTGTACAATTGTTTAAAAAGTGCCAACACTCCAGCTCCTTATCATTTTAATTTGCTCTAGATTTCATCAGGTTAACCTGACCAAAGTAGAGAGAACACATCAACTCCGAAGACAAAGGCTAAGGTCACATAGGATAAGAAAAACATTCAAAGAGAACAAATTTAATATCTCAACTATCTTGATTATTGATGAAAACTTCTAACTGGTAACTATTAAATGGACCATGATAATCAGGTTTAAAAAAGTGGAAAATGAGGGAAAAACCATTTTAATAAAAACTTTCTTTCCACTTCACTTCAAATTTTACTCTGTGGGCAAGGAAGATATAAGATATAAACTATACTGAGATGTGAATATAATATCTGTCAGGTACTCCCATCAGTATAACCTACCGGGTCAAGTTCTTCAGAATTTCTGTTTGGTCAAGCCAGACAGCAGACTGCAATCCCTGCTGCCCTGCTTCCTTTTCCTCTGTTTCTAATAATGAAACTGTGCTTTAACAACTTAGGTTTTATCACAGCCTACTTGTCTAAAACACTCTAGCATCAAGGGGCAATTACACATTTGTCTCACCAACTTTTTCTAAGGAACAGGGGTCTTATATATACTTTAGGACAAACCTCTGGACCAGAAACATTTTTAAAAGCTACATTTACCATGTACTTCCTGTAGAGAGGGTGTCCTGGTTTGGGACGCGGGGGCAGTACTGGATCTTGATTTTTAAAGACTTGACTCTTGGCTTTTGAGAGTCCAGGTGCCAAGTTACTTGATTTTTTCTGAAGATCCATGTCAGAAGAAGACCGATTAAAAGGCAGCTTTTTATTTGATGTTCTGGTTGCTGGAAGTTTAGGGGGAGGTGGTCTCTCGGGGGCCCCCTTGGGAGGAGGCTGTCGAGCTGGTATGACTTTTCCATTTACAGGCCTGAAATTCAAGGTGCCAGCTGTGAGTTAGGGTTTGATTGATGGTAGGTTCTGCTTTGTCCTTTCTTACACACACACACACACACACACACACACACAGGGCTTTCTGCTAATGTAATACCATTTACTGAAACGTGCTGGGTATGCTATTTTTCAGCAAATGACTGCTGCATTAAACATTATATTATTAGAAGAAATGCCATGATGTTCCAGCTTCCTCTTATCTTGCACTAGAGATTCATTAGTTCAAGACAAACAAGTATTTACTATCATGAGCTCTCTAAGGCCCCATTTGCTCTTAAACACACCATGACTGTTTCAGAAAACTAAGCACTTTCTACCAAAGCCTGAGATGAAAAGCTTATAATAAGATATCATGTAGATGTGATGGGGTCTTCTAGATGATCAGGAAGGGAAAAACAAACTCTAATGTTCATGTTCTAGGAATCATTATTAAAACTCTAATTTAGATTAAAACAAAGAAAGCTAGTTCTGAAAATAGGATAGCAACACCAACCAATGGACTTTTATAAACAATGGAGTTTGATAATAATAATAATAATAATAATGAAATAATAAAATTTTATAAACAGTGGAGTTTGAGCAAACTCCAGGAGATGGTGAAGGACAGGGGGCCTGGCATGCCGCAGTCCACGGGGTCACAAAGAGTCAGGCACGACTTAGCAACTGAACAACAACAGAGATTCGTGTGTGTGCTCTGTGAGTTTTTAGATTGTGTTAAACAAGAAACAGAGACTCCTACAACGTGCTGTCAGAAACAGACTGTGGGCTAGTGGCCTGCATAAATTTGTGAGTTATTTCTAAAAAAAGACAGAAGGCCAACAACACAGAAAAGAAAGTCTGGTCTTGGAGTCATTAGATTTTCTTTAACTGACTTTTTAGAGGTTTTCCCACGCTTACCTACCTGGGTGGCAACCTTGGGGGTCCTCGCACAGATCCTCCTGATTGACCAGCAATGTCAGATTCCTGAAAGAATCAGAGAATGATTTTCAGTTAAGGTTAATCTGAAACAAGGCATGTCAAGAGGAATTATGGACAAATTTTTGGCTAGATCTATAAGTGGATCTATAAGTAGCTGAGTTACAGAAAGGAGATTAGAAGAGTTTTCTCATCTCGGTCCTCACTGTCCATGTCACAGTGCAACTGAGAACAGAGAGGTAGAGGCTGGGGGTCTGCTGCCGCGGGCCATGGCCCACCCGACGGCACTGGAGATTGCACACCCAGCATGTTCTAAGGAATTAAGGATGGTGCTTAACTCACGATAGGCTACAGAGCGCCAATTTAAGCAGGCACTGTAGGGAATTTTTTTTAAATATGGCATTTATTTATCCCATGACAATACTTAAGATATGCAGTGCTCCTAAGTTTAAACATATAGTAAGTGAGGTGGTTGATTAGTGTGTTTTACCTAGAACAGCCAAATCTCTCATACTGGCTGGTTTCCACATTGTGTGGTGGGTTTTGAACTGGAAGGAAGTGGGAACATAACAGAAACTTAAGGAGTGGCCTGAAAGGAAAGCATGTGAGAAGAACAGAGAAGGCTTGAGAAAGCAGACAGCTTATACCACAAGAAACCCTTGGAAGAAAAGGAGCAGCCATCATGGTCAACAGAAGAGTCTGAAATGCAGTACTTGGACACAATCTCAAAAATGACAGAATGCTCTCTCTTCGTTTCCAAGGCAAACCATTCAATATCACAGTAATCCAAGTCTATGCCCCCAAACAATAATGCTAAAGAAGCTGAAGTTGAATGGTTCTATGAAGACTTACAAGACCTTCTAGAACGAACACCCAAAAATGATGTCCTTTTCATTATAGGGGACTGGAATGCAAAGTAGAAAGTCAACAGATACCTGGAGTAACAGGCAAATTTGGCCTTAGAGTACAGAATAAAGCAGGGCAAAGGTTAATAGAATTTTGCCAAGAGAACGTGCTGGTCACAAGAAATACCCTCTTCCAATAACACAGGAGAAGACTTTACACATAGACACCACCAGATGGTCAATACCAAAATCAGATTGATTATATTCTTTGCAGCCAAAGATGGAGAAGCTCTATATAGTCAGCAAAAACAAGACCAGGAGCTGACTGAGCTCAGATCATAAACTCCTTATTGCCAAATTTAGAGTTAAATTGAAGAAAGTAGGGAAAACCACTAGACCATTCAGGTATGACCTAAGTCAAATCCCTTATGATTATACAGTGGAAGTGGGAAATAGATTCAAGGGACTAGATCTGATAGACAGAGTGCCTGATGAACAATGGACAGAGGTTCGTGACATTGTACAGGAGACAGGGATCAAGGCTATCCCCAAGAAAAAGAAGTGCAAAAGGCAAAACGGCTGTCTGAGGAGGCCTTACAAAAGAAGAAAAGCGAAAAGCAAAGGAGAAAAGGAAAGACATTCCCATTTGAATGCAGAGTTCCAAGGAACAACAGGGAGAGGTATGAAAGCCTTCCTCAGTGATCAGTGCAAAGAAATAGAGGAAAACAACAAAATGGGAAAGACTAGAGACCTCCTCAAGAAAATTAGAGATACCAAGGGAATATTTCATGCAAAGATGAGCACAATGAAGAAGAGAAATGGTATGAACCTAACAGCAGCAGAAGATATTAAGAAGAGGCAGCAAGAATACACAGAACTATACAAAAAAGATCTTCACAACCCAGATAACCATGATGGTGTGATTACTCACCTAGAGCCAGACATCCTGGAATGTGAAGTCAAGTGTGCCTTAGTAAGCATCACAAAGAACAAAGCTAGTGGAGGTGATGGAATTCCAGTTGAGCTATTTCAAATCCTAAAAGATGATGCTGTGAAAGGGCTGCACTCAATATGCAAGCAAAATTGGAAAACCCAGCAGTGGCCACGGGACTGGAAAAGGTCAGTTTTCATTCCAATCCCAAAGAAAGGCAATGCCAAAGAATGCTCAAACTACTGCACAACTGCACTCATCTCACACGCTAGCAAAGTAATGCTCAAAATTCTCCAAGCCAGGCTTTAACAGTACGTGAACAGTGAACTTCCAGATGTTCAAGCTGGATTTACAAAAGGCAGAGGAACCAGAGATCAAATTGCCAACATCCGTTGGATCATCGAAAGAGCCAAAGAGTTCCAGAAAAACATCTATTTCTGCTTTACTGACTATGCCAAAGCCTTTGACTGTGTGGATCAACAAACAAACTGTGGAAAATCCTTAAAGAGATGGGAATACCAGACCACCTGACCTGCCTCCTGAGAAACCTGTATGCAGGTCAAGAAGCAACAGTTAGAACTGGACAGTTAGAACAACAGACTGGTTCCAAATTGGGAAAGGAGTACGTCAAGGCTTCATATTGTCACTCTGCTTATTTAACTTATATACAGAGTACATCATGAGAAATGCTGGGCTGGATGAAGCACAAGCTGGAATCCAGATTGCTGGGAGAAATATCAATAACTTCAGATATGCAGATGACACCACCCTTATGGCAGAAAGTAAAGAAGAATTAAAGAGCCCTTTGATGAAAGTGAAAGAGGAGTGAAAAAGTTGACTTAATGCTCAACATTCAGAAAACTAAGATCATGGCATCTGGTCCCATCACTTCTGGGCAAATAGATGGGGAAACAATGGAAACAGTGTCTGACTTTATTTTGGGGGGCTCTAATATCACTGCAAATGGTGACTGCAGCCATGAAATTAAAAGACGCTTGCTCCTTGGAAGAAAACTTATGGCCAACCTAGACAGCATATTAAAAAGCAGAGACATTACTTTGTCAACAAAGGTCTGTCTAGTCAAGGCTATGGTTTTTCCAGTAGTCATGTATGGATGGGAGAGTTGGACTATAAAGAAAGCTGAGCGCTAAAGAACTAATGCTTTTGAATTGTGGTGTTGGAGGAGACTCTTGAGAGTCCCTTGGACTGCAAGGAGATCCAACCAGTCCATCCTAAAGGAAATCAGTTCTGAATATTCATTGGAAGGACTGACCGTAAAGCTGAAACTCCAATACTTTGGCCACCTCAGGCAAAGAACTGACTCGTTTGAAATGACCCTGATGCTGGGAAAGATTGAAGGCAGGAGGAGATGGGGATGACAGAGGATGGGATGGTTGGATGGCATCACCAAGAGTTGGTGATGGACAGTGAAGCCTGGTGTGCTACAGTCCATAGGGTCACAAAGAGTTGGACACAACTGAGCAACTGAACTGAACTGAACTATACATCTAGAGCAAAGGCAAGTTTGGATGTGCTGAGAAGATTTTTGGAGGAAAGAGCAAAGGGAGGTGGTGTGAAAAACAAGAGAGGGAGAGTTGGAATCTTTGGTCTGAAAGTAGATGAGATGGGATGGGGAACACATGTAAACCCATGGCTGATTCATGTCAATTTATGACAAAAACCACTACAATACTGTAAAGTAATTAGCCTCCAACTAATTAAAAAAAAAAAAAAAGAAAGTAGATGAGAGAAATTGAAAGTGTGGAGATCAACAGGAAGACTTCTCTAGGAGAAGGGGTTCAAACTGTGATAATTAAATAAGTTTTCTGAACACGTTATTGCCCAGGGGTTGGGTAATGACTATAAAACATGGAAAATTTTTTCAGATCATCTATTGAATGAGAAGTTAGAGGCTCTTAATGCCAAGACTTTTATTCTTTATTTCAAGGGAAAAGTCCTCACTGAATTCTTCTAATTCTAATTGAGTCTCTTTTTTTCAACTTTGCTACTTTCTAAGCCCTGACCATTGACATCCAGGAAATAATATTTTTCCAAGATCACCAGAGGGGAGGGGAATGCTAGGTCTTTAAAATGACATTCCTTTTTTTTTTTTGTAAAGGTGATATAGCTACAGATTGATAATCTTTGGGCTAATTTGGTCTCTTTTCCCCCTTCTTATCTTACAAATGAGTTAAAACTCACTTTTGTGGTTTGTAATTCACACTGAATATTTATAACTTTTCTTTAAATACCAAATGATTAATTGCTAATAACTGCGATCATCTGAATATGTTTCAATGTTTTATAATCCCATTTTAAAAAACAAATTAAGCTTGCCCTTAAAACCTGGTTTCACTAATGAGTTCAGTTAATGTAGTGAGGCAAGTCACCAGCTCATAAACCCTGCAATATTACAGACCATCATCCATGCCTTATAAATACACTGCTGCCTATATGCCTCCCAACAAATCCTGCTATGATACCTGAAAAACTCATTTACTTCTTTGGTGACCTTTAAAATTGAAACAAAGAGAAAAACACTCCAGCAGATAGGTAGGAACTCATATACTTTTTCTTCAAAATTACTTAATAACTAAGGGCAGATTAGAAAAAGATGTATAAATTTGACATGGATGATGTACTTTAATAAAGACATACCACACAATCCTAATCTTCTACCAAATATTAGCTGCAGTTTTCTCTGGGTGGTTTATATATCTTTATGGGAAATCTTAAATATCTTTTTAATTTCTCAACTTTGAATTATGAGCAAAAATAAATCAGAAAAAAAGGCAGTATACTCGAATCTTCCAGGACTGTTAGGCACACTCGAAAAGGCATTGCTGCACTGGACAGACTTCACATACTGAGGAGGGGCTTGGTTCTTGCAGGAGCCATAGTCTCAGTGTCTGGTCAAGTTCAGGTTTGCGCACAGCTTCTGCTGACAGTCTTTGGAAGATTATTGATTAGGGATTTCCTGTTTTTCAATATTCCACACATGCATGGAGCTTGTAGTTGCCTTTTGCAGTTTTTCTCTAGCTCTGACATCCCTGAACTATGACTTTTGATGTGTTTGGGTAAGCATTTTAGTTCTGGGTGAAGTTGGTTTTTCTGTTTGTACTGCCCTGCAGATGCCATCTCTTTCTTCATCTTCCTTGGGATGGTTTCTTATGTTCAATTTAAAAATAATTCCAGTCCCTCCCCCCTTTCTTGCTGTATTTTCAAAAGACAGACATCTCTTCCAAAACCACATTCCTGTTCACTGGAATCACTGAGCAGCCTCTGCAGATGTGCCTTCTCTTCTTTCTCCAGGCACTGATACCACTTCTCACGTCCTGAACTCATCAGAGAGCTCGTGGGCTGCAGCTGAGACGTCTTCCACCTTCCGGGCCACGTCCCCCAACTCTCTCCCTGCGCGGGCTAGCAGAAGCCCTGGATTTCCACAGAAGTCTGCTCTTACTGACAGAATATGGCACCATTTGCCTCCTGATGCTTCTCACCCTGGAGTCCTTTATCGTTTAAGTGAGGACTGAGATTTTGCAGGGACAGCCATCTTGTCATGAGACGGAAAATTCCCTGGCTCTTAGGCAGGAGAAGCAGTAGAGGGTCTTTGTTCTGCGCCTCATCAGAAGACTCACCTGTCAAAGACCCTCTCTGCATGGGTCATCGCACTGGTGAAACATTCTTTCCAGAGATCTTTCCCCACACCTGAAGACTTTCTGGCCTCTGGTTGAAAATCCACTCAGTCATTGTAATTCTTAAAACAACAGGAATTTCTCAGTCATAGATTCCTGGCCCTGGAAATCTATGTGCGTGACTTCAGCCAAACCATTTAACCTGGGATCTCTTTCTTGTCTCTTCTTCCCTCAGACCCAGTGTGTCTGTTACACACGCATTCATTACAGCACAGCTCAGGGGGCTCTGAGCTCTGCCCACCCCCCTCTGTAAACACTGCAGGATGAGATTTCTGTCACGCTGTTCATGCGAGGCAGAAACAGTTATGAATAAAGTTCCCTCTCTAGATGGTTCAGTTTATTCTAACTTCCTTTTCTTTACTCTTTTTTTTCTATGTTGGAGTTGCTTTGTGGATTGCTTAACACCAAATGGAATAATACTTAATATTTTAATACAGCTTTATGGTTGACAAAGCCCATGACTCAATGAATGCTAAGTATGTCTACTCATCATCCTCTCACTCCATTCTACAGCCCTTCACAGTAGAGGCTAGTAACCTTCTCAAGTAACTTTTTCTCCATGGAAATACGAGATTTCCCCCATTCAACAACTCTATGGCAGGATCTCTATCATCCTCTTTTGGGTTTCCTTGGGCCAGTTTTAATAAAAATTTATTACCAATGACTTTGAAATGCAAGTGATCACTAAATTTTAATTCAGCCTACAGGAAAATCTCATTAACTTGATATTGGCTAATTCAATTTAATGGATCCATCAAAGAAATTTCTTTTCACTAGATGATTAGATCAGTTTGCATGTATAATAAGCATAGTTAACTCACAATGTAAAGCTATTACGAAATTTGAACTGAAAATTTGGCTCTAAGACTTTAAGAACTGGTTTCTTTTGAAACAAACTGTAAAGATAACCTAGGAATTTCAAAAAGTATGGAAAAATGGTATTGAAGTTGGACATATATATGGAATTTAGAAAGATGGTAATGATAACCCTATATGCAAAACAGAAAGAGACACAGAAGTACAGAACAGATTTTTGAACTCTGTGGGAGAAGGTGAGGGTGGGATGTTTCGAAAGAACAGCATGTATATTATCTACGGTGAAACAGATCACCAGCCCAGGTGGGATGCATGAGTCAAGTGCTCGGGCCTGGTGGGCTGGGAAGACCCAGAGGAATCGGGTGGAGAGGGAGGTGGGAGGGGGATTGGAATGGGGAATACGTGCAACTCTAGGGCTGATTCATATCAATGTATGACAAAACCCACTGAAAAATAAAAAAATTAAAAAAATAAAATAAAATAAAAATTAAAAAAAATTTAAAAATGTGTATATATTTAAAACTTTTGACTACCATCTGTTAACAAGCACATGCTAAAGCACTAATTTTAAATTTAAAAAATAACTTTCACCTAAATTTCAGATGAACAAATTCTCATGATTATCTTAAAATTATGTGATTCATTCAGTATTTCAAATATAATCTGATCAATGAACTAAATCTGTTTTCACAAAAATTTAAAGTTCTTGGAGATTTGTAATAACTTCCTCATCATCAGTGCTATTTAAAAGATAATGCTGGGACTCTCAGGGTGATCTGAGTTTGCCTGCCAATGCAGAGGACACAGGTTCCTTCCCTGGTCCCGGAAGATCCCACATGCCATGGAGCTACTCGGCCTGTGCACTCTAGAGTTCAGGCTCTATAAACAAGAGAAGCCACTGCAAGGAGAAACCCATGCATCACAACAAAGACTCAGTGCAACCAAAAATGTAAAAAATAAAAAAAAATTTTAAAAGACAATATACTGCTGCTAAGTCACTTCAGTCATGTCCGACTCTGTGAGACCCCATCCCTGGGATTCTCTAGGCAAGAACACTGGAGTGGGTTGCCATTTCCTTCTCCAATGCATAAAAGTAAAAAGTGAAAGTGAAGTTGCTCAGCCATGTCCGACTCTTCGGACCCCATGGACTGTAGCCTACCAGGCTCCTCCGTCCATGGGATTTTCCAGGCAAGAGTACTGGAGTGGGGTGCCATTGCCTTCTCCGAACAACATACTGGTATAGGGCAAATTATTTGATGATGAAGTATAATGAATTAGCCTAAGTCTTTTATCCTATATGAATTTTAAAAATATTAAATAAGTACATGGAGCTTAGAAAATGGTTTGTAATAAAGGTTTTATCTGACCAATAGTAAAATAATTTAGACATCAGCTGAGTACTTAAAATTAGTGCGTAGCTTAGGACAACCAATAATGACCACTTACCAAGTTTCTAGTTCTGTCAACATTACCAAGCTTTCCAGATACTGTGCTAAAGGTGTTTCCAATAGGTTTTTCAGTAGGGAGAGGAGGTGGGCTTTGTGGATCCTCTTCATGTAAACCTGGAAAAATAGAAATAATTAATCAGTAATTTCTAGTCTTCGAAGTTTTCACAGGATGAAAAGACTGCAGCTTACTTCCTTAGGAAAATGTCTATACACAAAAGAATAGATAGCTAAGCAAATGAGAAAGATCTCCTGGCAAATCTCAGAAAATCGATGGGTTAGCAGTCATCAGTTAATTTTACCAAATGTTTTATCAAGAGTAAAAATGATACTAAATAATTACAACAGTAAGCCAGCATTTGTTGGAACCTTCTATGGACCAGGCATTAAGTTAAGGCACTTTATTCATATGCATTTCTCTAACCGACATTTATCTAAGTGCTAGATCTGTTGAGTCCACTAGCTAGTAGCCACATATGGCAGTTTGAACTTAAATCTTAATTAAAATAAAATAAAAAGTTCAGTCCCACTGTTGCATGGACCACATTGTAAGTTCTCCGTAGCCACATATGGTTACTGGCTACCATATTAGACCGTACTATGCTAGATACTGTTGCATCCATTTTACCGATGAAGAAACTGAAGCTGAGAAGAAAACAAATGAACTATCCAGGTCTTGCTTCAACAGTACATGAACAGAGAACTTCCAGATGTATAAGCTGAATTTAGAAAAGGTAGAGGAACCAGAGATCAATTTTCCAATATCCGCTAGATCATAGAAAAGAGCAAGGGAATTCCAAAGAAAATCTGCTTCATTGACTATGCTAAAGCCTTTGACTGTGTGGATCACAACAAACTGTGGAAAATTCTTAAAGAGATGGGAGTACCAGACCACCTGTGAAACGTGTATGCAGGACAAGAAGCAACAGTTAGAACCAGACATGAAATGAAGGACTGGTTCAAAATTGGGAAAGAAGTACATCAAAGCTGTATATTGTTACCCTGCTTATTTAACTTATATGCTGGGTACATCATGTGAAATGCTGGGCTAGATGAATCACAAGCTGGAATCAAGATTACCAGGAGAAATCAACAACCTCAGATATAGAGATGATATCACCCTAACGGCAGAAAGTGAAGAGGAGCTAAAGAGCCTCTTGATGAAAGGGAAAAAGGAGAGTGAAAAAACTAGTTTAAAACTCAACATTTAAAACACTAACATCACGGCTTCTGGTCCCATTACTTCATGGCAAATAGATGGGGAAAAAATGGAAACAATGACAGATTTTATTTTCTTTGGATCCAAAATGACTATGGATGGTGACTGCAGCCATGAAATTAAAAGACAGTTCCTCCTTGGAAGAAAAGCTATGACAAAGCTAGACAGGGTATTAAAAAGCAGAAGCATCACTTTGCTGACAAAGGTGTGTACAGTCAAAGCTATGGTTTTTCCAGTGGTCATGTATGGATGTGAGAGTTGGACCATAAAGAAGACTGAGTGCTGAAGAACTGATGCTTTTGAACTCTGGTGCTGGAGAAGACCCTTGAGAGTCCTTTGGACAGCAAGGAGGTCAAACCAGTCAATCCTAAAGGAAATCAAACTTGAATATTCAATGGAAGTACTGATCCTGAAGCTCCAATACTTTGGGCACCTGATATGAAGAGTCAACTCATTGGAAAAGACCCTGCTGTTGGGAAAGATGGAAGGCAAGAGGAAAAGGGGATTGACAGAGGATGAGATAGTTATATGGCATCACTGGCTCAATGGACAAGAGTTAGAGCAAACTCTGGGAGATGGTGAAGGACAGGAAAGTCTGGCATGCTGCAATCCATGAGGTAGCAAAAGAGTTGGACATGACTTAGCAACTGAACAACAAAAACATCCAGGTCTTGATGCTAGTAACAGTCAGACCACAGCTTTGAACCCAAAAGTCTATTTTCATTGTAATAAGCCTTGCTGCTTCCCAATAGGTGGTGTGACCAACTCTCCCCCAATCCAAATAATTAAATGTGCTTTCCAATTCATCAGCTCCAGATTAATGGGCTTACTTGCTCTCATTTCCACACGCAATATCTTTACATCCAAATTATATCCTTAACCCAGAAATAGTGTGCCAACTTATTATAAAAAGAAGAAAACAAAGATGACCAGGTTTAATTTGTGATAGCTAATTAAAGCTGTGTGCAAAATACTTGGAGAGAGGATGATGGTAACATATAAAGGAGGCTAAAGCCACCTTTTACTGGTTAAGGTATTTAAAGGAGATGGGAATTTTTCTCATTCAAATGAACACTCTCTGTTTCCATTTCACATGAAAAACTTGTAACAAAAGGATGAGTTCCTGTTTTATTCACAGACAGGGAAACACTCTCAAAAGAGGGAAGTGCCTACGCCAGCTACTAGGAAAACAAGGATCCAGATACAGGTGACCTTTCTTAGTGAGAAGCGGGGCTGCCACACAGAGACTGTCCGACTCAGCTGCCACCTTGAAGACTCTCTGTCTTGTAGTTTCCTTATTCTTATGCAGAAATAATGAATCACTTAGGATATATTGTCATGACAAAAAACTGAAGGGTACAAAGCAGTAAGAACACGAAAGTAGAGAGGAGATAGCTTCCTGGAAGGAAGGGACATAGCAATTATCTGATGTGGGTACGTGGGGGAGGTGGCGATTTTTGATTTCAAATAAAGTGGTCAGCAGAGGCCTCAATGAGAAAAGTGCCATATGAGCAACAATCTGAAAGAACAATGAAGAAGGAAGCTATGCAGCTATCTGGGGAAAGGACATCTGAGTCAGAAGAAACAGATCTCCAGGGGAAGAAGCTGACAGGTTCAGAGGAAGGAGTTTTGTACCACAAAGCTGTTCGTTTCTTTTCTTATGCATTCCAAGTTCTTCGGACCCCGAGTCTTATTTATTTTTCCTCCACAGCATATATGCATTGCTTAATAATTGTAATAATAAAATTTGAGGGGACTGATTTTTTTTTTTTTTGGCTGTGCCTTGTGGAATGTAAGATCTTAGTTCCCCTACCAGGGATCAAACCAGTGTCCCTTGAAGTGGTAGCATAGTCTTAACCTCTGGACCACCAGGAAAGCCCCTGGGGAATTAGTTTTTATATAAATAGAAATAATTCTCTAGGAACTAGCCCTTCAGTTCTCTTACATATAGCAGTACAGAACTCAGCTTTCTAATAGCTCCTGGAGCTTTGTCAGGGTAATAAATAAAGGTGCTTCTTCAACATGTCTTTTTAGGATTTCAGGACTACTAATTCGACTTATCAGTGTATAGAGAAGAAGAAACATCGCAGGACTGAGTTACAAGGCTGGCCCTTGATGGCCTAGAAAGCCGGATTTGGGGAAGGTTCCCACCATTCCCAGGACAGATAAAACAAAAGAATGTGGTTTATGCTGAACACCTGCTTTCCTTCTGGGAATCTGGAATCTTGGTACATAACAAAACTTCTAGAGGCGCCCATGCAAACAGCCCCAACAAAGCCCTGGGTACTGCGTCTCTAATGAGCTTCCGTGACTGACGTTTCACAGCTGAGGAGACTGAGGAACAGCCTGTGCAACCCAACTAGGAGAGGACTCCCGGAAGCTGGGGCCTGGCTTCCTCCAGACTTGGCCCCATGCACCGCTTCCCTCTGCAGATGTTGCCTTCTGTAAGTCACAGCTGGAAACACAACTGTATGCTAAGTTCTGTGAGTCCTCCAAGCAAATCACCAAACATGGGGGTTTCGGGGACCCTGACACAACAGGAGAATACACTGCAATGTACAAGTTATATTCCTTGAAGCCACATGAGCTTTGGACAATATTTATTATCATTATATCTCACACAGCTTATTAAAACCCAAGACACGTTATAATAAGGTAACAGCAAGCAAGCAGACAACCCAATGAGCTGTCACGTGGGCTATATCTGTGGGTTATATCATGCTGTCAAAAGAAACACATGACCAGTTCTTTAGTCTAACACTACTATATAACTTCCTACGAAGCTTCAACAGTACGTGAACCGTGAACTTCTAGATGTTGAAGCTGGATTTAGAAAAGGCAGAGGAACCAGAGGTCAAATGGCCAACATCCTCTGGATCATCGAGAAAGCAAAAGAGTTCCAGAAAAACATCTATTTTTGTTTTATTGACTATGCCAAAGCCTTTGGCTGTGTGGATCAAGAAACAAACTGTGGAAAATTCTTAAAGAGATGGGAATACCAGACCACCTGACCTGCCTCCTGAGAAATCTGTATGCAGGTCAAGAAGCAATAGTTAAAACTGGACATGGAACAACAGACTGGTTCCAAATCGGAAAAGGAGTACATCAAGGCTGTATATTGTTACTCTACTTATTTAACTTATATGCAGAGTACATCATGAGAAACGCTGGGCTGGATGAAGCACAAGCTGGAATCAAGAGTGCCAGGAGAAATATCAATAACCTCAGATATGCAGACAACACCACTCTTATGGCAGAAAGCAAAGAAGAACTAAAGAGCCTCTTGATGAAAGTGAAAGGGGAGAGTAAAAATGTTGGCATAAAGCTTAACATTCAGAAAACTAAGATCATGACATCTGGTTCCATCACTTCATGGCAAATAGATGGGGAAACAGTGGAAACCGTGACAGACTTTATTTTTTGGGGCTCCAAAATTACTGCAGATGGTGACTGCAGCCATGAAATTAAAAGATGCTTATTCCTTGGAAGAAAAGTTATGACCAACCTAGACAGTATATTAAAAAGCAGAGACATTACTTTGCCAACAAAGGTCCGTCTAGTCAAGGCTATGGTTTTTCCAGTAGTCATGTATGGATGTGAGAGTTGGACTATAAAGATAGCTGAGTGCTGAAGAATTGATGCTTTTGAACTATGTTGTTGGAGGAGGCTCTTGAGAGTCCCTTGGACTGCAAGGAGACCCAACCAGTCAATCTGAAAGGAAATCAGTCCTGAATATTCATTGGAAGGACTGATGCTGAAGCTGAAACTCCAACACTTTGACCACCTGATGCGAAGACCGACTCATTGGAAAAGACCCTGATGCTGGGAAAGATAGAAGGTGGGAGGAGAAGGGGACGACAGAGGATAAGATGGTTGGATGGCATCACTGACGTGATGGACACGAGTTTGAGTAAACTTAGGGAGTTGGGGATGGACAGGGAGGCCTGGCGTGCTGCAGTCCATGAGGTCACAAAGAGTCGGACACGACTGAGCGACTGGACTGAGCGAAGTGAAAAGCCACTAGATTTTGGTACTGTTGACTTTCTCTCCTCCTCATTTTTCAAAGCAACTCTGTTCAATCTTCTCACTACGTGGATTGGAGCCATTCAGTAATAAAACCATCAAGAGACTAAAACCAGCATGATGCTTCTAGGCAGTGTTTTACAAAGAGAGGGGTCAAACCCTAAACTAAAGGGACTCATGGCGTTGCAGGGCACGCCTGCAGTGTGACCCTGGGATGCTGCAGGTGAAGGGCTGGTATACTTGCTCTGCTGTTGCCAGGAGCGCAGGGGCAGAGTCTCGTCAGACAGAGGCGAGGATGCCTCCGGGCTATGCAAAAAACGTTAGAGGACATGAAACGAAAGAGGCTAACAGAGAAAGTGTGTGATCACCCTGGAGTCCACTGGATGTCATTTGTGCGCATACATCTCACACACTTTTTCCCTTGGCCTCTAGGAATCTCTCTTATAATAATATCAGATTTCTGTTTGCAGTAGTTACTAAAACTCATCCAAAATTTCATGTGAGAGTGTGAAAGTGGTGAGGGCTCTGCACTCCCAAAGCCGAGAGCCTGGGTTCGATCCCTGGTTGAGCACAAAGACCCCCACAAAGACAGCCCCCCAAAAAAATCAAGTAAGGAAGTTTATTAAACATGTAATGTTATACTAAGTAAAAAGTCTTTTTATACATTGCTACGTTTTTATAACTTTTGGTTATTTGCCTTCAGATAATTCACACATAGCTATATTTAGATTATGCTGACCGGAATAAAATATTCCTAACAGACATATACAACTGTATTTGCTATCAGTTTCAAGTACTTCTCTACTCTATCTTTACTACTGACACTAACATAGGATAATACACTTATTCTGAGTTTAAGCCTCCTTCTAATCTCTCTGCCTCAAAGGATGTTAAAAAGAAGTAAAATCTAAATTAACTGTCTAGAGAATTATGAAAAAACAACTTGCTTTTATATGTTCTTAGCTATGAGTAATAATAATAAATGGCCGATTACACATAATTTCAGAAGCAGACATTGATAAATTAGCATATATTTCTCCCCAGCTCCTGGAGTAACAAATAAATGAGGCAGAGAACTGCTTACATTTTCCTGGTTTGGCTGGAATTCGAATCACAGTGGGCTTCCTGGTGGGTGCTGGTTGAATTGCTTGTTCCTTTGTTGGTTCTGTTCTGGTGGGGAGCTGAAAGGGATCTAATGAAAAACAGTTGATTTTGCACATTTTAGTTAATATGGACTCAAACAAAAAACCTCATTCATAATTAAACAGTCATATTTCTCATGCCCTAGGGAAAACTATTCATGGATAAACAAAATCTCAGTTTGCAGAGACAAAAACAAAATCAGGGCTCATGAAAGGAAACAACTTGGAGCTCTGTAAATAATTTATATGGCTTTTCTTCCTCTCTGATGAGAGATAGCCAGGACAATCTTCAATTATGTAGAAGCTATCTTCCACGGGAGTGTAATCACTTTATAAGTGTCTCCCTGAAAATGAGGGGCAATTGAAACAAGGAGCCCATTTCCCCGCACTGTGAAGCCTCCTGGGTCCTCCACTCCCATGCCTGTGCTGGAAAACCTCCCCCGAGGGCCGCCAGAGCCTACAGGGGGCGCTCCGCAGTCTCGGATTGAATAGTCAGGTAAACCTACACCTCACTAACATGAAACAGAGAGTGTTTTACCCTGGAAGTAAGGTAAGACATCTCCCTTCAAATATTTAATTTGGGGGCAAGGATACATGAGTGAGCATTCCTCCATCTTAACTCATTCATTTAAAAATGGGCGCTATGTGCTTAGGGAGAGTATTTTAAACAACAGCACAACCACCAAACTTCCTTTTTCCTTTTTCTCTGGCCACAGTGCATGGCTTGTGGGATCTCAACTCCCAGGCCAGGGACTGAACTCGGGCCCTCAGCAGTGACAGCATGGAGCCCTAATCACTGTACCGCCAGAGAATTCTCCCACCAAGACTTTTTCCTGAAAGAAATCGTCTTTTTTCCTTTAACACAATTGTTCTTTTTAGTAGCTTGGAAAGATGACCATAAACTTTTTAAAAGATGAGAAATCTAAAAATAAATAGATTAGCAAAAATAAAATCAAATGCTGTATGATGCATACTCTGCACAGCACATGGGATCTCATGAGGCTGCTTCTGCCTTTATTCCACAAGAGACAGAATGAATATATCTTGTATTTGGCACCTGTCCTCTGGATCTCACCTGTGGGGAGATGCTCCCTGTGAAACAATGCACTCCAAGCGTTCGTGGTTGGCCTGTTACAGCCACTGTTCAATAAAGCACCTTTTGCTGACCAGCTCTTTTCAGGATATATGAAAAGCCGAGCTAAGGATCAGAAGCGCTTTCAGCTCCCTGACACTTGCCTTCCCTCCCACCCAGCTCTCAGGACACCCCAGACCGCCACCAGAGCAGCACCCACTCACTAGCCACTTGCTCTCATGTCTGCCTACCGCGTGCGCCTAACAGTGAGAGGTGGGAGACAGGACAGTGAAGGACAACCCCACTTTAAGTTTGCTATCTATCACCTACATAAGAGCCCCAGGGGGCATGCTAGATAACACAATTACTACTACGCTACTGGGAAAAAAATTAGATGGCCCCTCTATGGAAACCTATCAGTAGCACATTAGTGAGGCGAGCCTTGTCTATGTTCAAAAACCCAACTCAGTGTCATCAAAACAATGTCAAACTTTCAGAAAAGGCTCTTCCAATATAACCCCAGAAAATAAACAAAGCTCTTTTAGGTCTAACCAAATTCTTTAATCCATTATTTTGTTATAGCATTATTTTTCATTTCAAAAATAATAATTATTGTAAAAATGGGAAACATTGAGAAATATATGATAGAAAATCTCCTGTAATCCCATCCCTCTAGTAAAAATTATCTAAAATTTGGTGCATCTATCTATAGATTTTTTTTCTATTATCGCATTGTAGACATTTTTGTTTTTTTGGAGTTTCTGGGCTGCAGCACATGGCTTGTGGGATCTTCCCCGACCAGGGATTGAAGCCGGGCCATGGCAGTGGAAGCGCTGAGTCCTAACCACAGACCGCCAGGAAGATCCTGATTATGCAGGTATTTTGAAAAACAAAAGGAGAATCATTTTATATCTATTTCTCTGTGAGACAGGCTGGGACCTGGGACTCTTGGCTGCCGTGCTGCAACGCTTGCACTTGGACACACCCCTCCTCAAGCAACTAAGAAACCACATGAGACTAAAATAGCTGCATGCATCTACATTTGTTGCAGATTCTGGACAAAAGATACAAAGAGACCAAAGAACCCAACTGCCACTTCTGAAGAACCCCAAGCAAAAGCAGGGTACGGCACATGCCCCCTGCACACAATACCGCCTAAGGGGTGGGAAAACATCTATGCTGCCCCTCCAGCTCAGAAGGTAAAGAATCTGCCTGCCAATGCAGGAGATCGGGCTTCAGTTCCTGGGTCGGGACGATCCCCTGGAGAAGGGAATGGCTACCCACTCCAGTATCCTTGACTGGAGAATTCCATGGACAGAGGAGCCTGGCAAGCTACAGTTCATGATATCGCAAAGAGTTTGGACATGACTGAGGGACCAACACACACACACACACACACCCCTCCAGCTGGATCCATGACTCACTCCACACCAGGAACCAGCTTGGCCCCTGTTGGAGAGCCAGTGAGCAAGGGAAGCTGTCGCTTGTTCTCGCTCCCCGCTGCTAGAGGAGGGGCCCGCATAAAGCCTTGCCTGAATTTCTTGTCTGGCCTCTAGTCATTTTCTATTGATTAAGGAGCCCAAGAACCTGGGGGTTAGGTAACATTTGTAACCTGCTCTTTTTTTCATTCAGTATTGATTGAATGCATGCTATATAACAAATGCTGTTCTAGGTACTGGGAATATGTCAGTGAACAGAGCAAAGAACTCTGCCCTCATGATGCTTACACTTGGGCAGGAGATGGAGACAACAAACAATAAATATAATAGAAAAGTGATCCATGTGGTATTTTACAAGGTGAGACGTGCTGAAGGGAAGCAGGCTGAACGTGAAATGGCAGAGCAAGGGGGTGTGCGGAGCAGAGGGCTCCAGGGCCTCCAAACAACTGGATTTTACACATCCTAACAGCTTTTCCAAGTTGAATAATACACATCTTGTCTTTGGGAAATAGCAGTGCCCATGATAAAAAGGAGTAGGTACACTGATATGAAAGCCCATTATTGCAAATACTACCTGACTCGGAACTCCCTGGATGTTTCATCTGAGTACTGCTGGCTAAAACGGGATAATCTGAAGACCCCATGTAATCTGGCATATTTATGATTCAAACACAGCAATACCGTATCTTTCCTTTGTGCCCAGCTTTCCTTCCTGTTCATCTCTCTCTCCCCTGCTGTTGCCCCTGCTCTGCCTCGTGGCCTGTGTTGGAACCTGCTAGCCGTCTGTCCCCTCCTGTGAATGTGGCACAGTCTTCACCATCCCCACCCCGCAACCACGGCTGTGACAGCCATCCTCTCAGAGCTCTGCTTCCTCCTGGGAAGAGGACCAAAACTCAAGAAAAGGATTGAGACTGATAACCACTCTTGGTGCTCTCCATTCAAGCAGCATGTCAGCGCTAACAGCTGCTTTGGGACCTCATACGCTGTTGGTTATTAGGATAGGTGTCTAGTTGGTGAGTTTAGGGGGTGATTGTGGAGGGAGGGGAAAAGCTTGAGTGTGGTATCACTTGAATCGTTCCCCAATTTATCTGAAATTCTGTCTTTTTCACATTCCAGAAGTGAGAGCATGAATAAAGTGGGTGGGGAAGGAGAAAGAAGCCACTCAAGGGCCCTCGGTGGAGTGGGCACAGGGGCTCCCAAATGTGCTTGCTCTTGGAGGACTGGCCTCAGGGAACCCCGTCCCAAAGCCTGCAGGTCTCACCGATCGCATTAAAGGGTGTAGTCATTCTTTTACACTTGCTGGGTTTAAACTGAAGTAGCAAAATACAACTTATATACAAAGCATTCAAAATATCCTAGACATTCACTCTCTTCTTGGTCCTTATTTTTAATATCATTAGCTACCCTTTAATAATTGGCACTCAGATCATGGGTAATTATTCTACTATATATGTCTCTGGAAAAGAGAAGCAAGGAAGCCTCAGTGTCCCGCACCGTGTTGTTCGGCAGGAGTGGGTCTGCCTAGCGACCTCCCCCAGCTGGGCTCCCTGAGTCAGCGAGCTCGGCATCCGCCTCTCTGCCCGCGTGCTGTTCCGGGCTGCCGTCCAGAAGAGGCGTGCAGATAAGTGGGGAGGACACACAGCGTCACGGCAGTGAGAAGGCGGAGCCAGAGGCCTGGTTTTCATCTTGATGATGCTGTGTGAGTCTCTCTCTAGCTATGCCATATGTTTACCTTTTATGTCTTTTCATGAGGGGGTGTTTTTCTCCAACCGCAATGTAAGTAGGTGACCTAGAAAGCAAGGTGGCACCTCATGTTTGGGAACTCCTGGCAGTGCCGGCAGGAAACTGTCTACTATGGCATGTTTTTTAGCAGCAAGTTAATAAATAAATAAAAACAAAACAACCTGAAATGCCCATCACTAGAGGAAACACTGACTTGACCATGCTGTGCCCATACCGGGGAATATGAGGCAGGCGTAAGCGAACAAGGGTCAGACTTAGGTCCACTGGCCCAGAGAGAAGACCTGAAACCTCAGTACCAAACGAAAAAAGCAAGCTGCTGAGTAATGGGTACAGTTCAGTACAAATTTCTGTAAAAAGCAGGAAAAAGTTTATATATGTGTACACATTTGCAAGCTTTGGTTTGGAACATTCAAAGGCACCAAAAGCTACATACAAAATGGTTCAGACTGGTTACTCTGAGGATTTGAGTGGATTGGAGAGAGATTAATTTTTTATTTTACTAAATGTTTACATTGTTTCATTACAGCAAGTGTTACTTTGTAACTGAAACAAAATCCAATAAAATAAATTCAATGACATGAAAAGGTTACAAAATTAAGCTGAAATAACACCTGAAACAAAAATCACTTAGAAATAAAAGGGAAAAATATGAAAATATTTGTCCCTTTAGTTGCTTTTTCAAGGCAATAACAGCCCTAAAATTTTCCACAAAGTAACCAGAAAAACAAAAACTCTCTTTTATTGGGCTATTACTCCTCAGTGATTCTATTTAATAGGAAAGAATGCAGACAGGTATTTTTGAATTTGCCTAATTTAGACATATTTAGGTAATAATAATTAGCTTTTATTTGTAACCTTGAATAATATAATTGTTTAGAAATGGTATATTTTATTATTTAAAAAATTTCTTTATTTTTTAAAATCCTCAGCCTATCATGACCCACGGGCTGAGGATCAGTGCAGGAGGCCATTTTTTCTCAGGGGCAAAGACAAGAGATATCTCTCTTAGTTTCTTTCATCTTAATTCTGCTTATGTCCAGCTATTTAAAGGCCAGGTTCCCCCAACCTCCCCTGCCTACCCAGTTCCCTCATAAAAGACAACCTTTGTTAGCATTTTTAACATGACTTCCAAAGACAGCATATTTGCATGTAAGTATGTGTTTTAACACCAACAATAGTTAAAATACCATGAATACTATCTATACTTTGTATTTTTCACCTAATAATATCTTGGAGATTGGTCCATAGTAGGGGATAACAGGTGTCTGCCTCTTTTTTAGTTACTGCACAATATTTCATTGTATGGATGCATCAGAATTTACCTAAGTGGTCCACTGAGGATTATTTCCAATATTTCATAGTAGAAGTCCTTGATCTGGGGTGAAGAACAGGCCCTTGAGGCTCTGGAAATAGTACCTCCAATTGTGCATATATGTCAAAACAGTATTCTCAAGGGAGTAAAAGATTCATAGGCTAATCAGATTCTCTGAGTTCTGTGATTCAGAAAGGGTTAAGAACCTCAGGGTCATAATTTTCTCTATCAAAGACTGTTTCCTCTTGCTTCTACAGAAAACATCACAACTGTCTGCAAAAGCATCTGCTAACCAAGTCTAAGGAAAGTCCACGGCATCTTTCTCTACTGTTATTTGCAGTGTTTCCTCAGCCCTCCTTTCAGCCCCTCCTAACCTGCTGCCAAACAAGCAGGCCCCTTTACACCTATACCCACACGGTCTTCATTACCAGCCTGAGAAAAACACTGATGATAATGTAGTATTCTGCCCATTACTTGTCTCTAATAATATGCTTGTCATCATAATTGGTTTCACCATCCTTGGCTTGCTTTTCTGTCATTTTTTCCCCTTCAGTTCTGTTAATAGCAGAAATTGGCTGCTAAACTATTATTCTGATCTGTGTAATGGGGCTGAGAGCAGAAGCATTCTGCTTTTTTGACAACTGGGTATGATTTGTAAAGGTGTGAAGAGGAACTGCTAATGCTTCTCAGCTCCTCAGATCCATTACATTAACCTGGAAGGCATTCTAGCCAAGAAATGAATCCAATATTAAACGCCTGTTTTATGAGTTTCCCCTTAATAATTTTTCTAATCCTTACAATATTTTCATAGCTTCAGTATTTTCTGATCTCTATTTCCTGAGATTAATATGGCAACTTTGTTTTATGAAAACTACTTTATTGGATTTTCTTTCTTTATGAGGGGAGAGAAAAAGAAGGAAAGGCCTATTTGTGAGTTTCTTGCTTTTCTCCTGGGTTCCTCCCCCAGTTTCTGGCTAATGCCAGAACAATTAGGCAAGTTTTCACAAAAAGACTATAATCTTTTACTTACAAAGATAATACTATTAATATACCATCAAAAAGTCACAAAGCCTTACAGTATAGGGAATACAGTCAATAATATTGTAATAACTTTGTATGATGGCAGATGGTAACTAGACTTATGGTGATCATTTTGAAATACTGAATCACTAGGCTATGCATATGGAACCATCATAATGCTGTAGGTCAATTATACTTCAGTCTAAAAAATGTGTAGGCTTCCCTGGTGGTCCGGTGGTTAAAAATCTGCCTTGCGATGCAGGGGAAACCAGTCTGATCCTTGGTCCAGGAAGATCCCACATGGCAACTAAGCCAGTGCACCACAACTATTGGGCCCGTGCTCTACAGCCCATGCTCCACAAGGAGAGAAACTACCACACTGAGAAGCTCCAGGGAGCAGCGCCCACTCGCCACAACCAGAGAAGGCCCGCATGCAGCAATGAGGACCCAGTACAAACAAAAAAAATAGTTTCCTCTCCAAAAAAGTCACAAAGCCCCAATCATTAACCAAAAATCCCCCTACATTTTGAAGAACTCAGAGAGAATCTTGAATGCCTCTGGAGGCCAATGAGCAAGGAAGCAACAAGGTCCAACGTGCGCTCTAGAAGCATGCCTTGGGTAAGCACGCTATGGTTGATGGCGGTTTAGAAGCAGAAGCAGAAGCTCAGTTAGCAGGGCACTGCGGTTATCCGGACCTGAAGATTAGAAAACTGGGCCGGGAGCAGGAGGGGTGGAAATGAAAGAAAGAGCTACTCATAAGGTAAAACCAGCAGGACCTGGCAACTTATTGGGTGTGAAGGGCAAGAAGTAAGACTAATAACCACCACTTAATGAGCACACACTGTGTTTCAGACAATGTGATAGAGCTTTCCTGCATAATCATATTTAATACTCGCAATGCCTCCACGAGGAGTATTATGATCATGTTTTATAGATGAGGAAACCAAGGCACTATGGGGTTAAGTAAATTGCCTCAGATCTCACAGCAATTAAGTGGTGGACCCAGCCTGCCTGACTCCAAATTCAAACAACTAGCCACTGTGTGTGACAGGTAGGGAGGCTCAAGCATGACCTACAGGACTCTTTAGGGAGGCCGGAGTGTAATGGAGAAACCAGGACAGGAGCAGAATACAGGAAGAGGAGCAGGTTTAGAAAGAAGACGGAGGGTCTTCCCTGGCAGTCCAGTGGTTAAGAGTCAGCACTCCCAGTGCAGGGGGCACAGATCCAAGCCCCGTTTGGGGAACGAAGCTCCAGCAAGCCATATAATAAATAAAAATAAAAAGAAGACAGGGCTCAGTTCAGGATAACTCCACAAGTAAGAGCAATGGTTAAGGCAGTCAGGTAGGGCAAGCAAATTACACCTTTTACTGAAAGGTGCCTCAATAATTAAACGTTGTACAGAAATCGAGAAACAGAAAAGGCTGAGTAGGAAGCTCGAAACTATATTCATGTTGATGTATCCTGCTGACCTTCCTTTTTGAAGACGACTGTAATTATCTGCTTGATGACCCAGAATAAATTCTCAGCAATTACTAACCACGTTGCCATCAGCACAGCCTCTAGCAGCTTCAGAAGGTGGTGTTACTTTCACTTATACTGTTCCCACCCCTTCACAGCTTGCTGGTGTTGGATCTAACCCTCTCTGTCCTACTCGGAACCCTGTTAACACTAAAAAGGTTTAAATAAAAAATGTTATAATGAAGACTTGAAAAGTTTTTAATGTGTTGCCTGGTTTAAGGATTCATGAAAATGTTGAGGTGCAACATGATAGAGTGAAAAATAAGCTAGACTTAGAAAAAAAAGATGCAGCTTGAATCCTGCTTTGGAAAATTATTAGTTTTATGATTCTGATTAAGTTATGTATTTATCTCACTCAGTCTGATATTCCTCATATGTAAATGAACCACGATGCAGGGTTACTGTGAGGATTAAATTCAATCACGTATCTCTGGGATCTAGCAGAGGGTTTGGGACACAGCAGAAACCCAATATATTCTAATGTTTTTCTTTTCACTTCTTATGGAAAAGAGACATGCTACAGCCAGTTCCAATGTTGTGTGTGTGGTAAATATTTAATAAATATATGGTTGTTATCATCTGAAATACATCTGTGCTCTGCAGAATTTGGTTTTGCATTAGAGTTTATATCATTTTGATGCATCTGAAACATTTAGAAGATAACAGCTAACCTTTTGAAAATAGTATCATGTTTATATGTTCATAAATTCTATCCAAATAAGTGAATGGCAGTAAAAGGAATCTTACTGATGACCAGTAGAGCAGCTTGGTTTGGCAAATGAAAGATTAGCTTTACCATCACATTCTCCATCTCAACAGTGCGAGGAAAGGAAATTAAAAAGACTCTCTGCCTCTTGGGAAATCTAATTGTCCTAATTTTGGCAGGAAATTTACAACTGTTGTATTTTATTTACAAAGCTTCAGCATTCCCAAGGGAAGGTGTTCTGTGAAGACTGTGGAACAACGTTTTGCAACACATGGCCGGGTTTACTGCTCTTGCCAAAGTCCTCCGCGGGGCTGGCGCCTCTCCCGGCACTGCCTCAGGGCTCAGTCTGAGGAGCCCTTCTGCGACATGACTCCCCATCTCTGAGAAGTTTCCCCTACATCCTCCTCATGCGCGAAGCTCCGCTTGCCTGAGGAAGAGGCAGCCTCTCATCTAGTTAAGTCCCTGGTCCCAGCCGGCTTATTCCTGCCTTGATGACAGTAAGCAACACATGTGGGACTTCCCCGGTGGTCTAAGACTCCGAGCTCCCAATGTAGGGGTTCCTGATTCAATCCCTGGTCAGGGAACTAGATCTCACATGTCGCAAGTAAAGATCTTACTAAAGTAAGATCTGGTGCAGCCAAATAAATATTTTTTAAAAACCCACATGTGTCCCTCTTTGTCTCTATCTCCCCACCTCAGACTTCCCCTTCGCTCTGATTCTTTCTTCCACCTAGCTCCTTGTTTCTTAACTTCACTGTATCTCCCTGTCTGTACACACACACACGCATGCATGTGCACACATGTGCATGTCCACACCTCAAGAACTCACGTGCTGGAAATGAAAACAGCAGGTGCCATTTCAAGGGAACCCTGTGAGAAGTTTAGATTCCTCTCTACCTCTAGGCTTTACTCACCCAGAACCATGTCTGGACCAGCAGAGTCCTCAGCCAGGCTCCCAGACGGTGCGGGTAAAACATCGTCGTCGAAGCTGATGAGGTCTATGTCCCCCGGAGGCTGGCTCTGCTGCGCGGGGACCGGGGGGCTGGCTGGGGGGCCTTCTCCCAGCGACCTGAAGGCTTTGGCTTGTGACGCCACCGAGAGCCGGGGAGGCACAGGGCCTGGTTTCAGCAAAGCCGCAGAGCAGGGGGTGCTTTCCGAGGACACCGATTTCCTGGGCAGTAAAGGCCGAGGAGCAGGAGTCGGCGCTTTCTTCCCACCGTTGGGACTCTCAGCCGCGGACCCTCCTCCCAGACTCTCCAGGTTAATGCTCCGGATAAGGCCAGGATTTGGTTTCTTTGGCAATTCGGGTTTGGTGACGGGGCTGCTCCCTGCTTCCTTCGGTGGAGAGTGAGGGGTGGGGGCCCCCCTGAGTCTGCTTGCGGTCCAGGAGTCCCATTCTCCGGAGGTTCTGTTGGCTGTAGGTTTCGGAGCCAGCGAGGGTTTCCCTGAGGAAACGGCAGGTCTTGGCGGGACTGTGCGGGGCACGATCTCTGGCTTCTTGGGCAGTCCCAAGCTTTCTGTATTTGTCTGACCCTCAAGTGCTTTGATCCTGGAAACGACAGTGCTGCGGCTCTGCTCTGCGTTCATCATGTTCATCACGGCCTGACCCTCGGGGTGGCTGGTACCTTCCCACAGAGGCGGGGGCCGGCTCGGGGCTGCCTCCTCCTGCGCGGCTATCGGGCTGCTCCGGGAATTTTGCTCTTTAAGGTGAGAATCTCTGGCCACTGGTCTGAGGTTGCTTTTTGATCTTGGTTTTGGCACTGGACATCTTGGAGCACTGGAGTTTTGTGGACAATTCTGTTCTTCAGAAATATCAAAGACTATTAGAGGCTCCTCGTTTGTCGGAGGGTGCCTGGCTGAGATGGCTGGGGAAGGCTGGAGGGGTTTCAGAGGTGCCTGCAGGGCTGACAAGACCAAAATGAACAGAAGCTGCAATGTGACAATGTCAACGAAAAAAGATACACAGATTTTTAAGTATACATATAGAATAACAAGAAATTTTGGTTTCCTTCTTTAGTAAAAAGTAATTCTAAAATCATGGGGGAAACGTTTCTATTCAGCTTCCTGCAGGAGGGTTCTTGAGGTTGCATTTATTCATTTAAGAAATATTCATTATATAATATTTTAAAACACCATTAAATTCCTGATTCTCAGTAGATGTATCAATAAACCATCTCTCTTATCAAAATTCTAACAACTCTTGCTTTACTTTTCCAAGGTAACTTATTCTTATCTGTTATCCTAATATGACGTCCCTCTTTCTTTTTGCCATGTGGCATGTAGGATCTTGGGCTTGGCAGACAATGCAGTGGTTAAGAATCCATCTGCCAATGCAGGAGATGCAAAAGACTCGGGTTCAATCCCTGGGTTGGAAAGATTCCCTAGAGTGGGAAATGGCTATCCACTCCAGTATTCTTGGCTGGAAAATTCCATGAACAGAGGAGCTTGGCGGGCTACAGTCCATGGGGTTACAAAGTCAGACACGACTGAGTGACTGAGCGCAGACACACACTCACACACACACATGCAGGATCTTAATTTCCCAACCAGGGATTAAACTCCACACCCCCCGCATTGGAATGCAAAGACTTACCCACTGGATCACCCGGGGAATCCCTACAAGGCTTTTAAAAAGCCCAAAAGGACAACAACTTTTAGCATCCTACCAATTTTAAGTTGCTAAATATAACAGTTTTCTCAATGGAAGTAAAGGGCATCAGCATGAGTTAAAAGGATGATCTTTTTGTGATATGAACTAGGATGAACCCTAGAGATTGGGGCTGCAGCTTGTGAGAATGATCTATTATAATAATCACAGCAAGCCCAAATAAAGCAAGCACACACTGATCACATACCGACTGGAAATCGAGCTCAATGAATTATGCTCAAATTGCAAACTATTTTAAAGGCTGGAGTCTACTGATTACTTCCTGAGAACTAGGTTGGAAGGAAGGAAGACAAATTACTTGCATTACTTTGAGGCAGATGGTTGTCTATTTCTTCTGAAAAGTCAGTCTGAGTTGCTGAAGTAATAGTGTGCCGTGGAGTGGCAGCAGCATTATTATTATTTGTAGTGTTAACTTGAACTTGGTTGATTTCTTTTATGACTTGTTCATAAGATGGTGGGAGCTGCAAAATGAAGAATGAAGATTTTAAACAGCTGTAGGCGATAGCCAAGGTTCTTATCTTTGTTTTTTTTTTTTTTTTCCCAAGGTTCTTATCTTTGAACTTCATTTAAAAACAAAATGCAAAGAGGTGATGTGATATTTACTCACCTCAGCAGGAACCAGCTCACTAGGCCTCCAAGGGCCTGCTGCAGAAGCCGGGGGAAATGCCAGTCCTGGTGGGTGGGCTCCTGGAAACCACGAGGTGGGCCTCAGCGGCTCAGCTGCCACAATGGTGATCTCTGGGCGCCTGGAAACAGACAGAAGCGTCAGTGAGGTTTTGTCTATTTGCAAGTATTCAAAGATTTATGAAAATAACTATCACTTAAGAAAGTGACATAAGGCCTGCCAGTCACAGAAATGACCTGTCTGGCCGGGGCTGTCTTGAACAGTATACCCGGGCAGGCTTCGAGGGAGCAAAGGACAGCCGTCCTCTGAGACACAGGCCTCAGAGAGTTAGAGATACGCCTCAAGCACGCTTTACTCGGCCTTGGTTGGTCAGAATTAAGAACCAAGACCCATACAGCCTCGTTCTCCCAGGGATCTGCTACCTAGCCTATGGAACAAACATAGGTGCATCCTGAGGCAAAAAAATGCATTGGTCAAATGGAAATGTTTCATTTCCTGTTATTACAAAGCACATTCTCTGAAACAATACTAATAAGTAGAAGAACAGCTTCCTCCTCCTCACTCCACCTCTCCCTTAGTCAGAGTTATCTTTAAGTGTTTAGAGTTTGCATGTTCATTTCCAGACCCTGATGTGTGTTTCTGTGTTCCTGGTCAGTTTGTATATGAATCTGAAGATTAATCTTCAGTCCTGAGGAGCCACAGTGATTTAGGTGTGGCTTCTTTCATTATTTTCTTAAGCTGACTCTCTGATTTCATGTTTAACCTTCAACCTGATTTTGTAACAAATACCAATTGCATGACTCTGAGTAAACTCTTCAACCTCTCTTGAGCCTCACTTTTCTCATCTAACAAACAGGTATGATGATGACCTGCTCGGCTTTTCTCTGGTCCTCTATGGAAAATAAAAATAAAATGCACTGCCATTATCAAAACTGTACACACACACACACTCTCATGCTAGCTTGTGTAACAGCTGAACCTGCCCATTGATTTTGTTTGAACTGTATTGCCTAAGAACCTCTGCTTACAGGTTTTAAACATTTAAAGAATAAGAATTATTTATTAGGACAAATAACTGAAATAAGAACATATTTCAAAGAGAAAAATGATTAAACAAACTATATGATCACCTCACAAATATTATTTGATCACAAAAGTCATATATTAGAAGAAACTGCATTGACAAAGGGAACTATAATAACCAGATCTAATTATGAAGAAAAGCTAGGTTCTGAGGTATATGTACAGAATCTAGCTACCTATCTTCATAATCTGGAATGTACTATTCAAAGTTATTAATTGTTGCTGTCTTTACATAGGAGAATGAATAAGCTGTGTTTTATTCTTCATATTTTTCTTAGTTTTCCAATACTTTCTGTAATGAGCATGTATTAAGAGTTACAAAAATTGTTTCACAAATTGCATTTAGCCAGTCCCCTCTGAGATATAATGCTAAGGGTAGCACAATTAACTATCACTTCCCTCTGTGGAATCCAAATGAGTCATTCCAATGTTTACATAGCTTTTATCTAAATAGATAGTGAGTTACTAGTTAATAAATGTTAACCACTATACATGTATTAGCCCTCATGCCAACCCTATGACATACTTTAAAGGTGGGGATACATAAACTAAGAAAGGTTAAGGAGCTTGCCTAAGGTCACAGGGTGAGACAGCAAAGTCAGGACTTGAACTTGGTTAAAGTCCCTGTTCATTGCTCTACACTATACTTTAAGAAATCTGAAAGCAGGGACAATAAATCTATCTTTCTATCCATCTACCTGTCCACCCTTCCCTCTATCCTACCATCGGTCTATCTACTGTTCCTTCCTTCCATCTGTACAGCAACTCACTCCTCCCTGCTCCCCAACTTCACCAGTCATCTAGCCCTTTTTATTCACCTGCTATCTATCTAGCTTGCCTGACTTTTCCTTTCTTTATCCTTCCTTTATTCCGTTTTCTATCCTGTCATCAGCTCATTCATCCATGTGACATTTACTAAGTAACTATGAGGTACAAAGCATATCTTTGAAGAATTTACTTTCTTTGCTTTCCATATAGCAATTGCTTAATAAACATTCTAAAATTGACTTCAGTAAATGATTACTGTCAAGAGAACATTTTCAGGCTTGTACTGCTTCTTTTCTCAAGAGAAATCTTCATCATTCAAACTTGTAGACTAATTCAGAAAATGTATTGATGAGGTAGAACACTGTAATATACTGTTTATGAGAAAAATATGCAATTTATTAACTGATGATACTTTTACTTCATAATTAGCAGAATATATGTCCTCTATTATAAATATAAGCATACCTCCTATCTCGATGAAGCTCACTCTGAATAGAAGTCCGAGAAGCTGCAAAAGAAACAATACTCTGATTTAGTACAAAATTCATACACTGAATAAAGGTTTAAACTTTTACAGGATACAGTTTTGGAAAAAGTTAGCTGACACTTGACATCAGATAGAACATACAAATTTTATCACCCATAAGTAGAAAAGCAAATCAAAACAATCTTCTCATATGGCATAAAGTTAATTATAGTTATATATTTGAGTTGCATAAGAAAATATAGATTTCAAAAAATTCCAAAGCACGTTCTGTGGTTCTGAAAATAATTTGAAGAATGAACAAAGCAGACAGCTATTAAGTAGAAACTGCCTGGTAAGAACATTATGATGATACGAAATAAAAATGGGCAGAAAAAAAATTTAAATATCTATTCTAATCCATATGACTATGCTTTTGTGTTATTTCTTTATAAGTCTATTGAAAGAGTGGAAGTGGTCAAATTTCCAACTATTTTCTAGTTTTTCTGGAGTTTTATGAGGTTTAAGTTGTTTTATTACTTAAATTGAGATAATACATGCAAAAAGTGTTCAAATCACTTTTATAAACATGTTTAGAGACTATTATTGTACAGGCAGCACTAACTTTTCCCTTAAACCTCAAACTCCAAAAACTAGATGAATTACATTTTTCCAAATTTTATTTTAAAATTAAATTCTGTATTAACCAGATGACTTGGAAAATGTGTCACACATCATGGGGTCACTATTACATACACATGTGTAACAGAGAACAGTATTCCTATTTTAAGAAGCACATTTAAAAGATACCTTAAAAAAATCAAATAGTATATGGTAAAAAATTTGTGGACAAAGGGGGATTTGTTTCAGATATTTCTATTTCTACTTCCTATGTTTCTCTGATCTACTTTTTCAGTTCTTTCTATTTGAACAGGTTGAAGGTATGAATCTTTCTTCCTCCTGTTGAGTTCTGGTTCCCTCTGATCCAGGAGGCTGCCCAAGCTGGGAAGGCAGGGGTAGAGATGGGCGGCGGGGATGAAATTTAGGCTGGGGCTGGAGCTGTGACAGCGGATCCTGCATGGGGTTAGCAGAGCAAACCTAATACCTGAAACCAAAACCCTTGGATCTCGAGCTGGAGGATGTTCTGACCTATCATCAACTGGTGTGACCGACTGGTACATGTCTATCAAGAGTTAAACCAAGTTGAAGTATATTTTCTCTACTGGAAAAAGAGTGCAGAGAGGCTGAAGCTCTGAGCAGCAGGTCTGATTTGTAAGAATGGTTTCATTAAGTCAGAGGCTCACCAAGTAAGCTACAATCACATCACCACAATCACTAAAGCCAGAATCAGCAGACACAGCACTTTTAAAAGACATCATGTTACTTATCATCACAAACATACCTCTTCCACGGGGCATTTTTGCTGTGTACTATTCATGAATGCTAAAGGAAAAAAAGAAGGGGTTACAGAAGAAGAAAGGGAGAAAAAAGAGTGAACCCAGTTGCCTAAGCTCTAAAAGGAATTCAGCAGCAAATCTGTCTTGCCATGCCACTGTTTCTCCCCCTCTGTATTTCGAGAAAAAGGAAAAGTTGATGAACCATAGTTTCAGAGAGTAGAGAATTATGTTGCAGGCAGGATATCCACACAAATAAGCACGGGGCGGGGGCGGGGGGGGGAAATCTTCCTATAGTTTTTAGCAAAAAAAAAAAAAAAAGAATCATTTTACAAAATCAATTTGCTACTTCAACAGGGATCAATTTTAAAGTATGAATAATATGTAAAAGGTAATTCAGTAGTCAATTTACATCTTTCAAATCGGTGGCTTTTCACTTGACTCTGCCCCTTCACACCAGCGGCTGTTAGGAACTGGCCCCCACCCCTGGAAAGCAGACTGGAACTCCCACACTGATGGAGCAGGATGAGGGGATTGAAGGTCACTAATCATACTTACAGGCCTCCTCCACAGTCTTGCAGAATCACTCCCCTCCCCTCTCCTGCTCTGAATTTTTCCCCTCACACCCCCTCATCTTTGAAATCTCTTTTTGCTCCTGACCTTTTATAGGATGACTGGCACTTTTTGTCAGTGAACAAGTTTAGCAGCTAGAAACACTTCAGATTTTCATGGCAGATTTTCACGTAGTGCCTCACAATCTTCCTGCTAATTTCTCAGCTATCTGCTTAATCTCATTCTCATTTGCCCATATTAAATAGATTTGATCTGGTTGTTGCCAAGAGAATCAAATTTGCTACCATGGCCCAGACAGAACACGCTCCTTTTAACCTCTGCCACAAACTGCCAGTCTTCCGTGCATTTTGGATGAAGACCACAGAACAAAGGCAAGATTTTCTTAGTGAAATGTTTTTTTTTTCATAGAATCATTCACAAACTTTCCAGTTCATGTGGCTAAATTCTCAGTACAAAGGTCCAGTTGTTTATAAAAGATTGAGATCTTGATTTGCAATATTAGTGCTAATAAAGAACTCTCCTAAATTCCAACAGGGTCATAAGTTTGGATGAATGCTTAATGACCATCCTTCTCCAATCCTGAGGTGAGGAGAATGACCAGTTAACTCCTTGTGGAGCCAGGAGAGCTGGATGCTAGCCCTCATTCTAAATAATTCAAAATTATTAACTAAATGATGGGCAGGAGAAATAAACACATAGAAGGGTTATTATATTATAAGCATCTTTGCTATAGTACTACCTTACCAATAAAAATCACAATAATAAAAATACTAACTACATTTGCTTCAGACAGAGTATAAACTAGAGGCATATGACATGGTAACAGGAATACCCTTGGAGTGGAAAGCTCAAAATGGCCTTGAAGTCAGGAAGTCTGGGTTCACATCTCAGACCTATCTCATGAAGCCATTTAATCTCCTAGACTCAGTATCCCTACCATCTGTAAAATGGGGTTAACACCTACAATGCTGGCCATTATTTTATAATGTAAATGAACAGTTCCTGACTCATAGTAAGCAATGAATATTAGCTAAGTCTGTGAATTTCAAAGTGTAATTTCCTCTTAAAAAGTTAATGAAAGGAAAAGCATGAATTTCCATATATATCCATGTAGAACACGTTCGAGAACTCTGCCCAAAATATTTAGTGTTCATAAGAATGAACACAAAAGGAAGAATCTCAAGACTTGACTGGATCCAGAATCATTATGAAAGAATTTAAAATACAATCAGTTAAGGAATATTGTTTTCAAAATGTGATAAGGTCTTTTCCTTGTCAAGAATAGATGACTAAGTCTGGGATAGGAAAGCAAACATTTTATTGGGTTGGGTAAGACAAAATTTCCACTTCCTGGATCATAGCCTTGACATAGCTATGGGGCTTGTGTAACACAATGAAGCTATGAGCCACACCACCACGCAGAGCCCACCAACACGGACGAGTCACAGTGAAGAGCTCTGACAAAATGTGGTCTACCGGAGAAGGGAATGGCAAACTACTGCAGAAAAGAAAGCACATATGATTTGGGTGACTTTTGATTTGCTCAGCTTACAAAATGAAGAAAATAACACCTACTTCATTAGGGTTGTTTTAAGGATACCCTTCACAGATCACTCCCTTATCATTGCAAAGGGGCATACGTAACTCAATGCAGCTGTGAGCCATGCCATGCAGATGGGTCATGGTGGAGAGTTCTGACAAAACATGACCCAGTAAAGGAGGGAATGGTAAACCACTTCAGTATTCTTGCCTGGAGAATCCCACAGACAGTAATGAAAAGGCATAAAGATATGACACTGGGAGATGAGCTCCACAGGTCAGAAGGCCTCCAATACGCTACTAGGGAAGAGCAGAGGGCAATTACTAAAAGCTCCAGAAAGAATGAAGCAGCTGGGCCAGAGCAGAAATGACACTCAGTTTTGGCTGGTGGTAAAAGTAAAGTCTGATGCTGTTAAGAACAACATTTCATAGCAATCTGGAATGTTAGGTCCACGAATCAAGGTAAATTGGACGTGGTCAAGCAGGAGATGACATCTCAGGAATCCGTGAAATAAAATGGATGAGAATGGGTGAATCTAATTCAGATGACCATTATATATACTACTGTGGGCAAGAATCCCTTGGAAGAAATAGAGTAGCCCTCATAGTCAACAAGAGTCCAGAATACAGTACATGCGTGCAATCTCAAAAACGACAGAATGATCTCGGTTTGTTTCCAAGGCAAACCATTCAACATCACAGTAATCCAAGTCTATACCCCAACCACTGATGTTGAAGAAGCTGAAGTTGACTAGTTCTATGAAGATCTATGATGCCTTCTAGAAATAACACCCTCCCCAAAAAATGTCCTTTTCATCATAGGGGATTGGAATGCAAACCTAGGGAGTCAAGAGACCCCCTGAATAACAGGCAAGATTGGGCTTGAAGTACAAAATGAAGCAGGGCAAAGGCTCACAGAGTTTTGTCAAGAGAGCACACTGGTCATAGCAAAACCTTTTCCCAACAACACAATACTAAAATCAGACTGACCATGTTCTTTGCAGCCAAAGATGGAGAAACACTATACAATTAGCAAAAACAAGACTTGGAACTGACCGTGGCTCAGGTCTTGAGCTCCTTATTGCAAAATTCAGGCTTAAATTTAAGAAAGTAGGAAAAACCACTAGGCTATTCAGGTATGACTTAGATCACATATGATTATACAGTGGAGGTGACGAACAGATTCAAGGGATTAGATCTGGTAGCCAGAGTGCCTCAAGATCTATGGATAAGGTTTGTAACATTGTTCCGGAAGCAGTGACCAAAACCATCCCAAAGAACAAGAAGTGAAAGAAGGCAAAGTGGTTGTCTGAAGAGGCCTTGAAAATAGCTGAGGAAATAAGAGATGTGAAAGGCAAGGGACAAGTTCAGTTCAGTCACTTATATGTACTCTGCACATAAGTTAAATAAGCACGGTGACAATACACAGCCTTGACATACTTCTTTCGCAATTTAGAACCAGTCCGTTGTTCCAGTTAGTTCAGTTGCTCAGTCGTGTCCAACTCTTTGCGACCCCATGGACTGCAGCACACAGGCTTCCCTGTCCATCACTAACTCCTGGAGCTTGCTCATACTCATGTCCATCAAGTCGGTGATGCCATCCAACTGGTGATGCCATCCAACCACTGTTTCATGTCCGGTTCTAACTGTTGCTTCTTTACCTGAACATAGATTTCTCTGGAGGCAGGTAGGGTGGTCTGGTATTCCCATCTCTTTAAGAATTTTCCACAGTTTGCTGTGATCCACACAGTTAAAGGCTTTGGCATAGTCGATAAAGCAGAAGAAGACATTTTTCTGGAACTCTCCTCCTTGTTCTATGATCCAACAGATCATAGTAGATGATCTGTATGCCCAGAGTAGTAGATGTAATGGTCATCTGAATTAAATTTGCCCATTCTCATCCATTTTAGTTCACTGATTCCTAACAGGTTGATAATCACTTTGCCATCTCCTGTTTGACCATTTTCAATTTTCCTTGATTGATGGACCTAAATTCCAGGACTCTATGCAATATAGTTCTTTACAGCATGGGATTTTACTTCCATCACCAGTCATATCCCAAACTGGGCAATGTTTTTGCTTTGACTCAGCCTCTTCATTCTTTCTGGAGCTATTTCTCCACTTTTCTCCAGTAACACATTGGACAACTACTGAACTGGGGAGGTCATCTTTCAGCCACAGGACTGGAAAAGATCAGTTTTCATTTCAATCCCAAACAAAGGCAATGCCAAAGAATGTTCAAATTACAGTACAATTGTGTTCATTTCACATGCAAGCAAGGTTATACTCAAAATCCTTCAAGCTAGGCTTCAGCATTATGTGAACTGAGAACTTCCGGATGTACTAGCTGGGTTTCAAAGAGGCAGAGGAATCAGAGATCAAATTGCCGACATCCGTTGGATCATAGAAAATGCAAGAAAGTTCCAGAAAAGCATCTACTTCTGATTCATTGACTACACTAAAGCCTTTGATTGTGTGGATCACAACAAACTGTGGAAAATTCTTAAAGAGATGGGAATACCAAACTTCCTTACCTGCCTCCTCAGAAACCTATATGCAGGTCAAAGCAACAGTTAGAACCAGGCATGGAACAATGGACTGGTTCTAAATTGGGAAAGGAGTACATCAAGGCTACATATTGTCACTCTGCTTATTTAACTTATATGTAGTATATGTAGAGTACATCATGTGAAATGCCAGGCTGGATGAAGCACAAGCTGGAATCAAGATTGCCAGGAGAAATATCAATAACTTCAGATATGCAGATGACACCACCCTTATGGAAGAAAGTGAAGAGGAACTGAAGAGCCTCTTGAAGAAAGTGAAAGAGAAGAGTGAAAAAGCTGGCTAAAAACTCAACATTCAAAAAACAAAAATCATGGCACCCGGTCCTGTTACTTCATAGCAAATAGATGGGGAAACAATGGAAACTTTACTTTTTTGGGCTCCAAAATCACTGCAGATGGTAACTGCAGCCATGAAATTAAAAGATGCTTGCTCCTTGGAAGAAAAGCTATGAGCAACCTAGACAGCCTATTAAAAAGCAGAGACCTTATTTAGCTGACAAAGGTCCATCTAGTCAAAGTTATAGTTTTTCCATTAGTCATGTATGGATGTGAGAGTTGGACCATAAAGAAAGCTGAGCACTGAAGAATTGATGCTTTTGAACTGTGGTGTTGGAGAAGACTCTTGAGAGTCCCTTGGACTGCAAGGAGATCAAACCAGTCCATCCTAAAGGGAATCAGTCCTGAATATTCACTGGAAGGACTGAAGCTGAAGCTGAAACTCCAATACTTTGGCCACCTGATGCAAAGAACTGACTCATTAGAAAAGTCCCTGATGCTGGGAAAGATGAAGGCAGGAGGAGAAGGGGACAACAGAGGATGAGATGATTGGATGACATCACTGAATCAATGGACATGAGTATGAGCAAGCTCCAGGAGTTGGTGATGGACAGGGAAGCCTGGCGTGCTGCAGTCCATGGGGGTTGCAAAGAGTCGGACATAACTTAGAGACTGAACTGGCTGACTGACTGTGGGCAAGAATCCATTAGAAGAAATGGAGTATCTCTCATAGTCAACAAAAGGATCTGAAATGCAGTACTTGGGTGCAATCTCAAAAATGACAGGATGATCTCTGTTAGTTTCCAAGGCAAACTGTTCAGTCCAAGTCTATGTCAGAACCATTAATGCCAAAGAAGCTGAAGTTGAACTGTTCTATGAAGACCTATACAAGACCTTCTAGAACTAACACCAAAAAAAAGATGTCCTTTTCGTCATAGGGGACTGGAATGCAAAAGTAGGAAGTCAAGAGACACCTGGACTAACAGGCAAGTTTGGCCTTAGAGTACAAAATGAAGCAGGGCAAAGGCTAACTCTCTTGGCAAAGAGTTTTGCAGTGATTATAGCGAACACCCTCTTCCAACAATACAAGAGACGACTCTACACATGGACATCACCAGATGGTCAATACTGAAATCAGACTGAGTATATTCTTCGTAGTCGAAGATGGAGAAACTCTATACAGTCAGCCAAAACAAGACTGGGAGCTGATCGTGGCTCAGATCATGAACTCTTTATTGCCAAATTCAGAGTTAAATTGAAGAAAGTATGGAAAACCACTAGACCATTCAGGTATGACCTAAATCAAATTCTTAAAGATTATACAGTAGAAGTGACAAATAGATTCAAGGGATTAGATCTGATAAGAGTGCCTGAAGAATTATGGACATAGGTTCGTGACATTGTACAGGAGGCAGTGATCAAGACCATCCCCAAGAAAAAGAAATGCAAAAAGTCAAAACAGTTGTCTGAGGAGGCCTTACAAATAGCTGTGAAAAGAAGAGAAGTGAAAAGCATAGAAGAAAAGGAAAGATACACCCATTTGAATGTAGAGTTCCAAAGAATAGCAAGGAGAGATAAGAAAGCCTTCCTCAGTGATCAATCAATGCAAAGAAACAGAGGAAAACAATAGAACGGGAAAGATTAGAGATCTCAAGAAAATCAGAGATACCAAGGGAACATACATACAAAGGTGAGCACAATAAAGGACAGAAATGGTATGGACCTAACAGAAGCAGAAGATATTAAGAGGAGGTGGCAAGAATACACAGAAGAACTGTACAAAAAAGATCCTAATGACCCAGATAACCATGATGATGTGATCACTCACCTAGAGCCAGACATCCTGGAGTGCGAAGTAGTCAAGAGGGCCTTCGGAAGCATCACTAAGAACAAAGTTAGTGGAGGTGATGGAATTCCAGCTGAGCTATTTAACATCATAAAAGATGATGTTGTAAAAGTGATACACTCAATATGCCAGCAAATTTGGAAAACTTAGCAGTGGTCACAGGACTGGAAAAGAGACAAACGGAAAGATAGACCCAGTTGAACGTGGAGTTCCAGAGTATAACATGGAGAGAGATAAGAAAGCTGTCTTAAATGAACAATGCAAAGAAACAGAGTAAAACAATAGAATAGGAAAGAGTAGAGATCTCTTCAAGAATATTGGAGATATCAAGGGAAGACTTCATGCAAGGATGGAACGATAAAGGACAGAGACAATAATGACCTCAGAGAAGCAGAAAAGATGAAGAAGAGGTGGCAAGAATACACAGAACTGTACAAGAAAGATCTTAACGATCAGGGTAATAAGCACAATAGTGTGGTCACTCCTTAGGCTGGATATCCTGAAGTGTAAAGTCAAGAGGGCCTTAGGAAGCATTACTATGAACAAAGCTAGTGGAGGTGATGGAATTCCAGCTGAGCTACTGAAAATCCAAAAAGATGGTGCTGTTAAAGTGCTGCACGCAATATGTCAGCAAATTTGCCAAACTCAGCAGAGGCCACAAGACTGAAAAAGGTCAGTTTTATTTCAATTCCAAAGGAGGGCAATGCCAAAGAATGTTCAAACTACTGTGCAACTGTGCTCATTTCACATTCAAGCAAGGTTTCAACATTATGTGAACTTAGAACTTCCAGATGTACAAGCTGGGTTTCAAAGAGGCAGAGGAACCAGGGAACAAACTGTCAACAGTCATTGGATCATGGAGAAAGCAAGAGAGTTCCAGAAAAACACCTACTTCTATTTCATTGACTATGCTAAAGACTTTGACTGTGTGGATCACAGCAAACTGTGGAAAATTCTTAAAGAGATGGAAGGGTCAGACCACTTTACCTGCCTTCTGAGAAACCTGTATGCAGGTCAAGAAGCAAAAGATAGAACTGAATATGGAACGACTGGTTCAAAATGGAGAAAGGAATATGTCAAGGCTGTATATTATCACTCTGCTTATTTAACTTATATGCAGAGTACATCATGTGAAAAGGCAGGATGAATCAATCACAAGCTGGAATCATGACTGCTAGAAGAAGTATCAACAACTTCAGATATGCAGATAATACGACTCTAATGGCAGAAAGTGAAGAAGAGCTAAAGAGCCTCTTGATGAGGGTGAATGAGGAGAGTGAAAAAGCTGGTTTAAAATTCAGCATTTAAAAAATTAAGAGCATGGCATTCAGTCCCATCATTTCTTGGCAAATAGAAGAGGAAAAAGTAGAAGCAGTGGCAGATTTTATTTTCTTGGGCTCCAGATGGTGACTCCAGCCATGAAATAAAAAAGACATTTGTTCCTTGGAAGAAAAGCTAAGACAAACCTGTTAAAAAGCAGAGACATCACTTTGCTGACAAGGGTTCGTATGGTAAAGCTATGGTTTTTCCAGTGGTCATGTATGGATGTGAGAGAGTTGAACCATAAAGAAGGCTGATTTGCTGAAGAACTGATGCTTTTGAACTGTGGTGCTAGAGAAGACTCTGAAGAGTCCCTTCAACTGCAAGGAGATCAAACCAGTCAGTCCTAAAGGAAATCAACTCTGAATATTCTTTGGACGGACTGATGCTGAAGGTAAAGCTTCAATACCTTGGCCACCTGGTGTGAAGAGTTGTCTCATTGGAAATGACCCTGATGCTGGGAAAGGAGAAGAGGGCAACAGAGGATGAGATGGTTAGATAGTATCACCAAATCAATGGACATGAATTAGCAAGCTCAGGGAGATACTGGAGGACAGAGGATCTTGGCGTGCTGCCGTCTACAGAGGTCACAAAGAGTCGGACATGACTCAGTGACTGAACAACAGCAACAAAGACAAAATTTGCTTCTGCCTTTTTCTTATACAATGCACAAAAAGGGGAAATGGAGAGGGAATGGCACAGTTATTTTTCATTCTATTTTATATGGCAGCACCCAAGGATCTGCTTGGCCTTCTCGCCTAAACATCAAAGATAATTATAACCAACACATAGCTCTTTAGTGTACACAAAGTGCGAGGTACATTAAATGACAAGTGGGTCATTATTTTTTATAACAGGCATCTTAAAGCAGGCGTTTCCCTCTGTGTTACCTCTCCCTCCTTCCCTCTCTCTGGGGCCCTGCTTCATCTCTTCCCCTCCTCCCTTCTCCTCAACAGTGTGGTCTCCCCACTGACTCTTTCCTCGGGGCCTACAAACATCTCCAGGCTTCTTCTTTCTAAACAATCTATATGTGTGCACAGATCTCTCTGCTTGACCCTCCATCCTTCTCCTCCTCTTTCTACCCAGTGCATGAAAGAGTAGCCTATCCAGCTGCCCCCACTTCCCACGCTCCACTCACTGTTGAAATGAA
This sequence comes from Muntiacus reevesi, assembly GCF_963930625.1. Lineage (NCBI taxonomy): Eukaryota > Metazoa > Chordata > Mammalia > Artiodactyla > Cervidae > Muntiacus > Muntiacus reevesi. The sequence goes on from NC_089261.1 coordinate 63,623,428, forward strand.
GGGCGGCTTCCAGCTTCGCATTCTCCCAGGCTGAGAGGTCACTCAGCACCGCACACACCCTAGTCTCACCTCCTGTCACCTCGCCTGCTGCAGCAGGAAGCGCTGTTTGCGGCTTTCACTCGTTCGCTTTGAAAACCTCTCCTCCCCTGGCCACTAACATCCAGGTGTCTCTGAGTTTGTCTATTACTGTATCCTTCTTTTTCAGCTTTTTTTGGCCCCCTCCTCCTCAGCCGACCTCTCCTAAGCCTTGCATGGTACAGAGGCCTCAGGGTAAGCAAGATCCATCTTGGAGGATCTATAGGAAATCAGGTATGGATTACAAATCCCCCCAAAAAGAGGTCTTGAAATTCAACAGGGAGGCAAGGCAAGGTAAGAAGTCAGAGAACAAAGGCAGGAGTTGGCAGACGAGACTCCTGCCAGGTCACATCTCTCTGGCTCTAGAGAACCTTAAAGGCACGGCTTGATCTCAGACACCAATGTTTCATAAGATTCTGTCTTTTTCACCTTCTCTATTTTTTGGTTTTTTGTTTCATTTTTTCTCCCACCTTCTCTATTGATTGTCAGCACTACCTTCCTAAATATTGAGCTACTTCCAGGGTTTTGCTTACACACATATAACCTTAATTATCCCAAATTATACCTTTAGCAAGAAACTCTTACCAAATTTCGAAATCCTACTTTTCTTTCTAGATTCCTTTCCTGCCCCATCTCCCCCAATTTCCCCAAGGGCTCTAAGGCATGTACAGCTACTATAAACTTTTCATTTCATATATGAATTCCCACCAGTATCCATTGTGGCATTCCCACACCTTTATAATTCATGACCATCATCAAAAAATTAAATATGGGAAATGTGAAATACTTTTCCGCGTTGTTGCCTGACAAAGTGTTCACTGCAATGGTTCAAATGCATGCTCTTCACACCTGTGGGTATCCTAAGTTCATACTAAATATTATGTTATGTTTTTAAAAACAGGATACTTCTCCTCAGGGTGGTGACCTCAGCTCAAATAATGCAAAGAACATTTAATATCCCTTTCTTATCTTTATTTTTAAAAAAATAACAGTTAATTCAGGTGGTGCAGTGGTAAAGAATCCACCTGCCAATGCAGGAGACACAAGAAACGCAGGTTCAATCCCTGGGTCAGGAAGATTCCCTGGAGAAGGAAATGGCAACCCACTTCAGTATTCTTGCCTGGGAAATCCCACGGACAGAGGAGCCTGGCAGGCTACAGTTCATGGGATCTCAAACAGCTGGACAAGACTGAGTGACTGAGCACCCACCATCCATGTTCTATTTGGAAAAGGGATGTCTGCAAACCCTTTTATTAAAAAGAATTTTGAACTCTTGTACCAACAGCAAATTTTAAAGCTTTAACCAAGAAGTAAAGTCAGGAAGTATGAATGCACCATTTTAGAGAGAGTTCTGGTACAGTACTTCTATCATGTATGTGGAAGTGTAAGCTGAACTCCATAAGCATTTATAGAGTTAAATAAAAATAGTGTGGAAGTAAATCAGTAAAAAAGTACAGGATTTGATATTTTTGAAACCCATCAGATGTTTCTACCTATGAAAAATAGTTACAATTTATATTAGATCATTAAAATTGACTAGATAATACATTTGTTAAAAACAGGTGCGTTCTCTAAAAGAAAAATACTGTTCTCAGGAACTGGTTTATAAATAAATGAAAGTTGAAAATAACCTTGAAAACCTAGCTGCTTGTCTGAAATGGTTTATTACTCCTTAGGAGAAGCTACTCTTGTCAGATTCTTTGTAAGATTCATCAAATACAATCATTTGCTGGAAATCTAAATCATCATTTAAAATTATTTCAGAGGAAAATACAGAGCAGGAAAAATAAACTTACATCTCTTGATTACTGCTCTAATTGATGACAAGGGTCCTTGGCTAGAAAAAGAAAGAAAAAAAAGTTATTACACATTCATTCATTAATCTTTTTAAAACAGAATCATTTATAATGCCAGATCATTTCCAGGATCCAAATAGCTGTAAGCAGCCAGTTTGATATATTAGTTACTGGACTATCATATTTATAAAACACAAATTAAAAAACTTTATAAATTGCCTTTGAGGGACTTCCTTGGCAGAGCAGTGGTTAAGAATCCGCACTTCTACTGCAGGGGCTCTATCCCTGATCAAATAACTAAGACCCTGTATACCTTGCAATGCAACCAAAAAAAAAATTGCCTCTGCTATTTAAGATGCTTTATGAGAATTCAGGAGGCTGATAGAAGTAAAATTTTGCCTTAAAACTGTTTTTTTTTAATTTTTAAAAATAACTTTATTTGCTTTCATTTTTGGCTTCGTTGGGTCTTCGCTGTGGTGCACAGGCTTCTCACTGCGGCAGCTTCTCTCGTTGCAGAGCACGGGCCCTAGGTGTGCTTCAGTGGTTGCGGCACACGGACTCAGTACTCAGGGCTCATGGCTTAAGTTGGGCTGCTCTGCGGGATGTGGAATCTTCCTGGACGAGGGCTCGAACCTGTATTCCTGTACTGGCAGGTGGATTCTTCTCCACTGTGCTACCATGGAAGCCCTTAAGACTGTTTTCATAGCTTCTGCATACTGAATCTTCCAGTAAAATTCTGGACACAGCTTAAAGTAAGGTACTAATTACATGGTGTCTAAAAGAATTTTGAGCTGCTATATCTCTTTTGACATTAGAATTCCTGTCTTCTACATCACATCAAACTAGATCATTTTTATAGTCATTTGCCTTGGTGGCTCAGATGGTAAAGAATCTGCCTACAATGTAGAAGACCTGGGTTTGATCCCTGGGTCAAGGAGATCCCCTGGAGAAGTAAATGGCTACCGACTCCAGTATTCTTGCCTGGAGAATTCCATGGACAGAGGAGCCTGGAGGGCTACAGTCCACTGGGTCGCAGTCAGACACGACTGAGTGACTGACCCTTTCACCTCTACTTTTTTTATTGACCTAAAGACCAACAGCATTTCTTCCTAAGATTAGAATCACAAATATCACTGCCTAAAAAGAAAAGTCTTCTGCTTGCTCTGGGTTTTGTTCAGTAGCTGGTTGGTCCTGGCTGCCCCTGACTATGTGGCCTTGGCTGAGTCACAGAAACCTTGTGAGCCTCATCTCACCGGCCAAAACTACCTAACTGCAAGGGGTAATACTATTAACACAAGTTGGTGAGGTTGCTCACTTGTTTCTTGGCTTTATTCAAACCAGCTGGATTAATTGTCTTTAAAATCATTTAGAAAAAATATACAACCATGAAATTTTGATGATACGATTTAGGAACAAATACTTGTTTAAAAATTCCTTGGTGTTTTTTTTTTTTTTTTTTTTTGAATGCTTTTTAAAAGATTTATACTTATTTTCCAGTTTGTGCTCTTTTAAAGTTTATGCCTATAGTAATCTATATAAATCCCCTTGCTAGGTAGATACGGAGAAGGAAATGGCAACCCACTCTAGTACTCTTGCCTGGAAAATCCCATGGATGGAGGAGCCTGGTAGGCTACAGTCCATGGGGTCTCAAACAGTCCAACACGACTGAGCGACTTCACTTTCATTTTTCACTTTCATGCATTGCAAAAGGAAATGGCAACCCACTCCAGTGTTCTTGCCGTCTATGGGGTTGCACAGAGTCGGACATGACTGAAGAGACTTAGCAGCAGCAGCAGGTAGATAAGATAAAACTTCAAGAATATACAATGTGGGGAGGGAGGCAGGAGGGGGGATTGGGATGGGGAACACATGTAAATCCATGGCTGATTCATGTCAATGTATGGCAAAAACCACTACAATATTGTAAAATAATTAGCCTCCAACTAATAAAAATGAATGAAATAAATGAAATAAATGAAAATAAAAAATAAATGAATAAATGACTATACAATGATATATCAGCTCAGTTTATGGGAGGAATAATTTTAAGCATATACTATTATACCAGAGCAGAAAAAAAAAAAAAAAAACAATTCCAGGAGGTCTCCAATATCATGATGGTAAGACTGTAATTAAAAGTATAGTATTAAAAAAAAAAAAAAACAAACAAACAAAAAAAAAAGTATAGTATTTTCAGTAATATTTATTTTTTTTTTTTAAAAGGTTCTTGAAGGCTTTCTGTAAAAAACTACTTGAAAAAAGATTAATATATGGTGACATAAAAGTGGTATTAATAACAGCACTAAAATACAAGCAGGTTGACTGAAGTTTTGAGAAGAAACTTCTTGGTATAAAACTGGAGAGACTACATGTTAACATCATGTTGACTTAGATACAGCAATTAAAAGGATCAGAATCAGTACTTAGAAGCAGGGCCAAAAAAGGCGAAGTTTCATGTATGTGTCCAGGCAGGGTTTAATGGATATAATCGAATGTCTACATGTAGTAATCTCCTTATTTAATACCACTGATTTTACAGGATGTTATAACACTTTGTTATCTATGTGAAGGAGAAAGGCATGTTGACTGGAGTGGAACATGGTAGGGGGTGTTATGGTTAAACTGTTCCTCCCACCCCCCCCAACCAAAAAATATGTTGAATTCTTAATCCCTGGTACCTCAGCGAGTGACCTTATTTGGGAATAAGGTCAGTACAGATGTCATTACTATAGCCAAGATGAGGTCATCCTAGAGTGGGGAGGGCCCCTGATTCCAGTGTGAAGACAGGCGCACAGGGAAAGTGCTGCGCGACGCGGAGGCAGGGGGATGGGAGGCAGCCGCCAGCTGAGGAGCGGGAAGACACCGCACACCCCCAGACGCTAGGGAGAGGCAAGGGAGGACTCCCCTGTGGCTCTCAGGGGAAGAACGCCCTCGACAGGCTGGATTTCCGTCTTCTAGACTCCAGAACTGTGAGACAACACACTTCTGCTGTTCTAAGTCACCCAGTTTGCTAGGGCAGCCTCTAGAGTGCTGAGTGGGAGCTGTATACTGCGTGTATTTTTCTGTACGTTAACACTTAAAAAGAAATTTGTGTCAGGAATTCCCTGGTGGTCCACTCCTTCAGACTGCGCTTTTACTAGCAAGGGTGAGGGTTCAATCCCTGCTTTGCAACTAAGATCCCACAAGCTGTTGTGAGGGTGGGGGTGGCCACTGGAGACCTTGTTACAAAATCGAATTTTGACTGAGATTAATTTAGATTCTACAGTTCTCAAGACTTGCAGCATCATGTTTAGGCTAGATCTAGAAACCAACCAACATCTTATATCTGGTTTAAAGTTCTGCTTTAGTGGTTGTCAGGTTTTGTGGAAGAGAGAATAAAAAAGAAGGCCTGTGGTCAAATGCAGGTCTATGGGAAGCAGTTTTGGGAGATGCTGCAGTAGCCTCCAGGCTGTGCAGTGCATACAATACAATTTCTGTACCTCAAATGTAGCTGTGGTTGAAAAATCCGTGGTTTTGCAGATGCCCCCGTATCTCCACCTTTCTTCAGAGCCCAGGCTACAGGTGAAGGTACCACTCCATGAGAGCTTATGGGAATCCTGCTCAGCACAGTTCAGGCTCCTGTCCCAGCGGGGGACACCCAGGCAGGACAGCCACCACGGGGGTGGAGGTGTGGTCACCTGACCTCTGACTAAAGAAGCGGGTAGCAGGAACTGTTGTGGATCCAACTGCCCACATTCACTTCCAGCGCCTCTGCTTGCCAGCTGGTGCAACTTTGTGCAAATTAAATTCCTTAGCTTCTCCGAGGAACCTTATTTCCTCACATATAAAAGCACAGATAACTCAACTTCCTCACAAGGTTGCTGTGAAGAATAAGAGGGAGAAACCATTAAAGCAGGAGACTCCAGCCTCCAGGATCTAATGTCTGATGATCTGAGGTGGAGTTGATGTAATAATAATGGAAATAAGGTTTGCAATAAATGTAATATGCTAGAATAACCCCCAAACCACCCCACCCCAGCCTCACCCGCCCTGGATCCATGGAAGAACTGTCTTCCACAAAACTGGTTACTGGTGCCAGAAAGGTTGGGGACTGCTATATGGAAGCATTTGATACAATGCCTGGAACGAAGTGTGTGTTCATTAAACACAAGTCACTATGAGCATGATTTGTTTGTTCATAATCTTTGGGGGCATCACAAAATATCTGACAACACATATAAACCTTGACAAGTTCTCACTTTGGGGTCTGATAGCCTATAGAGAATAGGCTTAACAGTTTACGTTAAGAGATTTTTTTCCTCGAGGCTTACTTTGCTCTCCTCTGATTTCTGCTGTTCAGACAGAACCTGAGCCCAGAACGACTCCTCCACGACAAAACACAGGACTGCAGAAGTGCGTCTTCACTCCATTTTAATGTTATAAGCCTGTGTCCTGGCCCCTGGCAGAGCTGACCCAGATCTTTCGCCGCCTGCTCTTTAAGCACTGCTGCCCTATAACTAGGAGCCCTTGTTCTCAGTGCAGCGGATAACCCAGTCCAGAGCATGAGAATCATGGAATCTTCTAGAGGAAAATGAAGGGTTGGGGAAATGGCTTTTGGATCCTGAGGAGGAGAACCAAAAGTTTAGGTCAAGAGAGAACTGTCTCAGGCCTGATTGCTGCTGTGGATTTCTCTTCCTCCAGGACTTTGGGGTCCCCTTCCATCTTTTCTTCCCACTTTCCCCCAAAAGCCCCTCTGGGCCTGTGCTGTAGGATCACTGTCTCCCGCTGCTTTTGCACAGAATCTTGCTTAGTGGTTAAGAAGATGCTTTTAAGAAAGAAAATTGCATTTTAAAAATGAGTTTCTCAGCATAATGAAATGAAATTCCAGTAATGAATATAATGATGAGAATAGCTTATTATCATGTGTGCCAAACATAACTTTGAAAATGAGGGGGAAATAGGCTTAGAGGTTAGGGTTTCAGTCACACAGCTGGAAAGTGACAGAAAGTTAAAGTCGCTTAGTCGTGTCCAACTGTTTGCAACTCTTTGCATGGACTATCCAGTCCTTGGAATTCTCCAGGCCAGAATACTGGAGTGGGTAGCCTTTCCCTTCTCCAGTGGACCTTCCCAACCCAGGATCGAACCGGGGTCTCCTGCATTGCAGGCAGATTCTTTACCAGCTGAGCTTTCAGAGAAGCCCCAATATGAGGGAAAGTGACAGAAGCAGATGTGAATTCACTGCAGTCTGATTATAGACCAAGCGTCTCTAATTCAGGCTAGGGTGGGTGGGTAAAAGTTTCTGAATATTACACAAAGTTCAATATGTAGGCAAATTACTTATAGGTATAAAGCCTGCCCTCCCAGATTTCATACAGACTCTATAGATACAGGAAAGAACAAAATAAAAGTTGCTAAGTATGACGTTGTAATGTTGTCAACAACAACAAACACAATGGTCATTCTTAATCTCATCTAAGAAAACCCAACCTCTCCTTATTTTGGGTCACATTTTATTTATTAATATAACAGTAAAACAGATTCTAAAAAATATTTACACAACCTTCAAAGTAACAGTTTGTTCCTAGGTTTAAATCCATCCTTCTCCCCCTCACTTTACTAAGGAAAAAATCATTTCAGAAAATCCAGGAGCTGCTGGATTCGGTTTGGTAAACAAACGAGAATGATGCCTGCAGGTGCCCGACGTCATCACCACACGGGTTTTTGGAGCTCCTGTCTTCAGAGGGAACTGAAAATACCTCTAGAAATGCATTCTTTATAAAAATCCTCAATACATGTCATGTGCATATTATTAAAGTACCAGTCAATAAAGACATCAGCTTAACAAGGAGTTGAGTTAATGTGATCCAGAGGTACAGTGCTCTCGTCAACTTGACAAAGCTGCCAGTGGATGTAAACTTTATCTCATGGTAACATCTTCTCTGAAGGCTCTCAACATTTGGACGGATTCATCTCCACCTCTCCGTAGAAAGGTTTAACCAGATTGGTGTGATTTTTTCATGTTGAAAGAGGCATTCTGTCCCATCCATTCGCTCATACATCCAATGTTTATTACATGTATAACATGTATCAGGCACCAGACATGCCTTGAAAGCACAGACTCTGGCCTTGGTGAGAAAGACAAATATCAGAGGTGCTTTTCTATTCATAGTATGCAGGGGTAGGCACAAAGTGCTATGAATGCAGAGAAGGTATCATCGCTCAATCGTGGCGTCTAACATAGGACATGTATCCTAACTGAGCCTGAAGAATGTGAGAAAGAAAGCAGGAGTGAAGAGACAGCTGAACATGATCTAAGCATAGCATATGAAGAAGCCACGGTAAGAGAGAAAGATTTGGAACGCAGATGCCATGCTGAAGGATGTGGGAACATGCCAGAGGGAATTGTCGATGCTGGCATGACCAGTCAGGTTAAACACTAAGGATCCATGGTCAGGGATATGACAGCAAATTGTTTCAAAAAATAAGTAGGAATTTGTTTGGGACATCTCCCTAGAATAAACATTGTTGACCGTAGCCAGTCTGTATGCACCAGCCATGATGTTTATGGCATGTCTGACTTTTTAAGAGTTCATGAATAAATCCTGGAATGCTGGTTTTATATGTCTTGAATTGTGGAAAGATCTACATTTTTATGGATGATAAGATTGATATGTTAATATTTTAAAAGATAAGTAATGAGTAGATATAGGAAAAAGAAGATAAAAACGAGAAAGACTAGATTTCTGAAAGGGCCAGAAAGACACTGGGGTAGTCTAGGATGTCTTATTCAAAAGTATGTTTATTAATTTATGAAGCTCTAGCTATGTACCTGGCATTCTGCCACAAACTGGGGACACCAATGTTGATACTACATAATCTCTTCCCTCAAGAAATATGCAGTCTTTTTGGCAAGATCAACAAATGAAAGATAAAAACAGAATGTGACCAAAAAAATGTTATGTGAAGTATTATGGGGGCTGAGAGGAGGGGTGTGTAAATCACCCTGGGAGCTGTGAGGAAGACACAGAGCTGAGGCCTGAACAGAACCAGGGTAAGTTTTCTCGTCTTTGGAACTACTGACGTTTGTTAAAGGTGTGGGGTGCGGGGGCGGGGGGGCTACCCTGTGTGTAACAGAAGGCTTAGCAGCATTCCTGACCTATACCCACTAGATGCTAAAAACATGCTCCCCTACCCCCAACACTTGTGACAACCCAAAATGTCTCTGTTGTTGTTCAGTCACCCAGTTGTGTCTGACTCTTTGTGACCCCATGGACTGCAGCATGCCAGGCCTCCCCTTCACAGATCACTGCTTTGCCGTGGTGAAGGGGCTTGCATAACTCAGTGAAGCTATAAGCCATGTATGAGCCTTGAGTGTAGGGCTACCCAAGACGAAGTGTTCACTGCAATGGTTCAAATGCATGCTCTTCACACTTGTTGGTATCCTAAATTCATACTAAATATTATAAGTTATGTTTTTAAAAATAGAAAAATTACCCTCAGTTGAACTAGTAAGCCAATGACAACAAAATAGAGTAATGGTATTTATATGGATGGGAAAGAAGTTGGCTTTGCCATTTCCAGTTGCCAAGTTGATGGCGGCAGCAGGGGGATCAACTGGGGGTGGGAGTGGAGGCTCAATCTGAGGGAACAGGACAAAGGCAGTGACTAGAAGAGAAGAAAGAAGAGAAATTTCTAGCACCAAGAGCAGCCTTTGAAAAGTGGTACTATCACCATGTCAGGTGAAAAAATTAGTCTTACTAAGAAGGAACGTAAGAAGTCAGTCATTCTATGAATATAACCTTTTTAAGTCAGGTGTTTATAAACCAAGTCAGGTGTTTATGTGCACTGCTTTTTTTTAATGATATTAATTTCAGGACTACAATAAACCTTCACTTGCTGTACTGCAGGAAAAAAAAATCATTATATATACTTTTATAAGCAGATCATTGGGCCAACCCATATTTTTCTCTTAAAACAGAAAGTAATAGTGTTATAGAACAACAAAAATACCTGTGCTTTCATCTTTTGTATGCATCACTCAAATTTTTATCATCCTACATTACCTGCTAGATTAAAACAATATCATGTAATGGGGAGATAAAGTACGAGTTAGTAAATAACATTTACCACTAAGACAAATATAAAGCTATGATGCCATTTGAAGTGTCTAAGTTAATATCATGATCAAAATATGTAGGGCCAAATCTGATAAACTATGGGGAATGGAAAAAAATAAGTGTAATTACCTGAAACTAATGAAAACACATTATGTTTTAGCTTTAAAACTCTGGTTAGCTTCCATAAAGTTTGGGTATGGCAAGGAGAATGAGTTCCTTCTTCAGACTTAGAAAATAAAGATTAGAAAAACAATTGAGATCTAATTAGAATGACTTTTACTAAAGTGAAAAGCTATAACAAAACTACAAAATACTTCTATTATTAATAACACTGTGAAAGCTTTACAAAAAGTTATATGAGTCCTGAATTCACTAAAATGTTTTCATCACATTGACAGCTCAACTATAATCACTGAGATCTATAACATAACATTGCTCTATCAGGTTATTTTTCTATTCAGTCTTTTTAAAGACAAGAAAATCATTTGTACAAACCTTTATTTATATACTTGATTTCATGACAAAAAAAGTTAATACATATTTGAATGAGTTTAATTAATATACTTTACCTATTATAAAATGTGTAAAATGGGTTCTATTGACAGTGTAGCTGTGAGCATGAACAACAGACAAGTAGAGAGAAAGCAAACAGGATGCATGATATACCTCTCAGGGCATCATGACTGCAGTGGGAGAAGGAAAGAGTCTGGAGCCAGCCAGAGGCCTGCTTTCCCATTTGTGTGCATGCTTAGTTGCCCAGCTGTGTCTGACTCTTTGCAACCCCATGGACTGTAGCCTGCCAGGCTCCTCTGTCCATGGAATTTTCCAGGCAAGAATACTGGAGTGGGTAGAGCTCAGCCTCTGTACTCACTTCCTGGAATTATTTCTTATCTGTAATACGTGGATACTAATGCCCATCTTTTGGCTTGTTACTAAAACTGAATGACCAAAAAAAAAAAAAACCTACATAAAAAATACAGTACAATGCTTGGCACATCTGGGGCTTCCCTAATGGTTCGGCGGTTAAGAATCCAGCTTCCGGTGCAGGGCATGTGGTCCCTGGTGTGGGAACTAAGATCCCACATGCTGCAGGGCAACTAAGCGCAAAGGCTACAATTACAGAAGTCCGAGCACTGCAATGATGAGCCCACACAGCCGAAAAGAAAAAAAAGCAGGTTCTATTTTTCTACCCTATTTCCCAGTACACAAGTTTCTGGAGTCCATAATTATACCAAGCTGAAATTTTTTGGAGATACCCTGCCAACACCAGTTGAGCTGCCCAGTAGTTATCACAAGTCTACCTTATAAATTCAAATAATTGACCATTCACATTTCAGTTGCAATTATTATTCACAACTTACAACCATTCTGAGCTTCACAATGCACGCTTCTCATGTACCTAATTTCTTTTGAAGCTGAAGCAATAATAAAGCCGAGAGAACAAAGCAGATCTACAGGCTTCCTTGAGCACTGTATTTTCCCCACTGAGAACACTTCCCTGCTCCTTTAGGTCATCCTTCCCACGATGTTTTTCACCAAATGGGCATGGTGATCATGGCTCTGCAGTTTCATATTTCTTTAGCTTTATTAAAAAAGAAGTGTTCAAAGATCCTAAAAGAGGCTTTTAACTCTACTATTAATAACTAAAGTACATTTAAAATTAGAATATGTTGCCCCACCCTTTCCAACGCTTTTTTCTTTTTTTCCCCACACATGCATGTCTTGATTTCCTAATTACACTGTAAACTTCTCAAGGAGAGTACCCGAGGATCTTCCACTTGTTTTTACAGGATAGCTTGGTGGGAGTCACAGGCTCACTGAACTACTGAGAACTCAGTCCTACTCACAGAGAGAAACACAATAGCATGAATAGCACAGGTGATCCCACCTACAATCTACCTAACAAGCAAATCCCCAGCAATAATTTCGCTGCTGGCTTTGTTCTGCTTGTTTGTTACATCTTGTATGCACATCTTGCCAAAAGTGTCTGGGTCTTATGCTTAAAAACAGGAATTTTTCATACAAAATGTCACCTTGATAAGCATCTAGTGTTCAGTGAAGAACAGAACTCTCTCCTAACAGTAGATGGAAAACTCTCTTATTAAGAGATGGTATCCATCGTGGCACCTAATTTGGCAGCAAATAATGTACTTTAAGTGTCAATTAATGGAATTTTAGCCGTAATTCTGCCTATTCACAGGTTTTTACCATATGCTATCTTTAGAACCTGTCTCTTTATAAGTCAAGCCTCTGGTAATTCCCAATCAATAAGCAGCACATCACTGGTGTGCTGCTAAACTTCAAGTCATGACCCATACACAATAGTACACAGTGATGTTAATCAGATGCAACCGCGAGCTATGTTACTTGATGCAGAGCATGTACAACTTGCCCCGAGAAGAGGAACAGGCATAATGTCAAGTCAGCACCCAAGAAAGGCGGCATTTATCGCAACATGTAAGAACAGGATCTTCGGCATGATCTTAAGATGTTAATACAAAAAGGTTGCAAACTTTGGGTTTGATGTATAACTGTGTTCAATAAACATCTTTTGAATGAACCAAGGAAACAATAACCAGAATAAATCTTTTCTGCTTTATGTCTTTCTTCTATAGTCAACCTGAAGTGATCTATAGAACAAGTTTACATAGAAAACCTGGGCTTCCCTGGTAGCTCAGTGGGTAATGAATCTGCCTGCAATGCAGGAGACCCTGGTTCGACTCCTGGTTGGGAAGATCCTTTGGAGAAGGGATAGGCTAGCCACTCCAGTATTCTTGGGCTTTCCTGGTGGCTCAGGTATTAAAGAATTCACTTGCAATGCGGGAGACCTGGATTCAATCCCTGGGTTGGGAAGATCCCCCGGAGAAGGGAAAGGCTACCCACTCCAGTATTCTGGCCTGTCCATGTATAGAATGTATAGAATTTCATGACCCCATTCTATATAGTCCACGGGGTCGTAAAGAGTCAGATGCAACTGAGCTACTTTCACTTTCATGTAGAAAACCTAGAAAGACAAAAAGGGCTAAAATTTAGTTTTCCCTTTCCTGGACATATAGCAATACAGGAGGATTAATTTTTATGATTAGAAGTTATTTGTTGGTAAAAGTATGAAATTCCAGAGAAACACCTACTTCTGCTTCATTGACTATGCTAAAGCCTTTGACAGTGCGGATAACAACAAACTGTGGAAAATTCTTAAAGAGATGGGAGTACCAGACCGCCATACCGGTCTCTTGAGAAACCATGTGGATCAAGAAGCAACAGCTAGAACCAGACATGGAACAACTGACTGTTCAAAATTGAGAAGAGAGTGCAACAAGGCTGCATGTTGTCACCCTGCTCATTTAACCTCTATGCAGAGTGCATCATGCATCATGGGAAAGCCAGGCTGGATGAATCACAAACTGGACTCAAGATTGCTGGGGAAAACATCAACAACGTCACATATGTAGATGACACCACTCTAATGGCAGAAAGTGAAGAGGAATTAAAGGGCCTCTTGATGAGGGTGACATAGAAGAGTGAAAAAGCTGGCTTAAAACTCAACATTTAAAAAATTAAGATCATGGCATTCAGTCCCATCATTTCATGGCAAATAGAAAAGGAAAAAGTGGAAGAAGTGACATTTTATTTTCTTGGATTCCAAAATCACTGCGTTCAGTGACTGCAATCATGAAATTAACAGATGCTTGCCCTTTGAAGAAAAGCTATGGCAAACTTAGCATATTAAAAAGCAGAGATATCACTTTGCTGAAAAAAGTCTGTGTAATCAAAGCTATGATTTAAAAAAAAAAAAAAAAGCTATGATTTTTCCAGTAGTCATGTATGGATGAGATGGACCATACTCATACTTACGAGTTGTACCATAAAGAAGGCTGAGTGCCAAATAACTGATGCTTTTGAACTGTGGTGTTGGAGAATTATCTTGGACGGAGATCAAACCAGTCATTCCTAAAGGAAATCAACCCTGAATATGCATTGGAAGACCTGATGCTGAAACTGAAACTCCAATACTTTGGCTACATGATGCGAAGAGCCAACTCTTTGCAAAAGACCCTGATGCTGGGAAAGACTGAAGGCAAAAGAATAGGGCAGCAGAGGATGAGGCAGTTAGATAGCATCACTGACTCAATGGACATGAATTTGAGCAAACTCCAGGAGATAGTGGAAGACAGAGGAGCCTGATGTGCTGCAGTCCATGGGGTCTCAAAGTGCTTGCTACGATGTAGCAACTGAACAACAACAAAAGCATGAAAAGATCACATTCTAAAAAAGTGTCCATGATATGCCAGGACAGAGTGAGGGATAATAAAACTATGAACATGTGGCAGTTTCGGCTAGAAGCACTGCAAACATCCAGAGACAGATTTTGCAAACTTTTGTCCTATTAGCTAACTATGTCTGTATTCTGACCAAAAGACAGGTATGTACCCAGTTACAAAGAGAACAATTTTAATTTTCAACTAAGAACTTTAATGCTTATTTTAACCCCAGGTATTATGCTAGATACCAAAAAATAAGATCTGTGCCTAGGACATGGTCCCTGGTTGTAAGATGCTCATGGTCTAGTCAAAAGCCTGTGGACTGAAGCTCACAATATGTACTTCTGCTTTTCCTAAAATAAAGTCTTTCATAGACTGGGTACCTTTATTAGAGGTATTCTATTGCATTATTTCCTCTACTAGTCTATAAATTCCTTCTCAGGCAATGTACATATTGGAAAGATGTTACATATAAACCTTAAATTAAAAAAATTAACACAACTTTTAAAGTACTTTTGGCATGTTCAGATTCCATGCCATAAAATATTTCAGATCATAAGTAAAGAACAAGTCTCCTAAAGATTAGTGACTAATGGCAGTTCTTGTTCTTCACGCTTATTTTTATTTTCTTGAAGTAACACATAATGTCACTTTAGAAACCATATAGTCTTAGAAACTTATTATAATACAAAATGACAGTCCCTTGCCCATGCCCCCTCCAGAATTTTCTCCAGAATCCCAGTGTCTTCTAGCTCCACTGGCACCACAGAGAGGCCTGTTGTGACCTCTGCTGTTTTTCCTTGGAGGTCCCCAGACTCCCTGTATCTTTGCAGCCTCTCTGCATCCCCCTATCCCCCCCGCTGTGCCCAGGGTACCCGGAACCCAGCCAGCCTGGAGACATGCTCTTCATCCGGGGGAAAGTGTGCTGTGTTTTCTCTTTGACAAGTTTCCTCTACTGTTTGTCTTCCTGGAAAACTTACTAGTTGATGTTTAGCTTTCTGAATTCATCCTTCAATTCTCTTTTTTTCTTGCCTGCCTGTGTGACTCAAGCAATTCTGCCCTATGTAACAATGACTTTTAAAGAATTTAAAGAAAAGTTCTTTGTAAAAAAGAAAAAACAAAAAAAGAAAATCCACATTCTTCCCTAAAATCCATCATCCTGGTTTAAAAAATTCTATGCAGCAGAACTTCTACTAGAAAAGATTGCCATTTCCTTTTGGATACTTCCTTAATGGATATTCAGGGAAAACCTGGGATAAACTCCTAGGACAGACACAAGACTGGCAGGGGTCTCCACCTGGCAAGAGAAATTAGGACACAGGAAGTGTGGTGGAAATCCAGAGTCACCTGGTCACACCACAGAGGGGAAAATTAAAGGCAGATGTTTCCTAGATCACAGACCATACACTGAGTCCTAAGGCCTACCTAATAAGAAGCAAACACAAAGTAACAACCCGCTACTCAGGGATGAAAAAAACATACAGGGAGCAAGGAGAAGGAGGAAGTCTCTCCTAACTGATTAATTTATCACCCACCTAGAAAAATCTGCATTTTGTAAAAGTTGTTTTTATTTTTTTTTAATGATGGTTCTCATGAGACCATATAATCTTTTTTTTTCTATTAGTCCCATTATGCAAAAAGATGGAAGACGGTTGGGATGCAGAAAGAGAATGATGTAGAATGATGCTGTCCCCTCCACTGCCTCTATAAACTCGGAGGCGTACCTGGTAACATGATGTGACGTGTCAGTTCCGAGACAAGCTCTTTTCTAATACTTCTGGTTATAGCTTTTAGTTACCTTTTTTCTTCCTTAGTGTATGAACAAATCTAGCATTAAAAAAAACAACCTGAGATTGACTCTACTCAAAGGAATATATATGCAGATAAGTAAGTGAGAGTATCTGATTAATAGATTATTTGAATTTTAGGTCATATAAAGGATATAGGAGGACAAGGCAGGAAGGATGGGAGGAGGAAAAGAGGATTTAGACTCTATCCATAACCTGATAAATCTATCTCAGTAAAAGTGAGTGGATTCATTTTCAGTGGGGGTACAATTAGTATAGACCATATTTTTGGCTCTAACCTTGACATTCCTGACTCACTTTGAATAATTCAGGACTGAAACCTAGAAAACATAATGGTATAACATGGAGGCTGAGTGTCTCCTGATGATGCAGCAATCAAAATCAGCACCCAAACAGAAAAGTTCCAGAAGCAGTTGATGTCTCTTCGGGGCCAGCAACAAGATGTGTGCCAAAGGGATGTGTGTAGGCATATGAGTATCTGAGAAGATGCATCAATCTCAGCATGTGGTGGCTTTCAAATGAAACCAAACTGATCTCAATTAACCAAGAAAATATTCTTTTGTAAAAAATAAAACCTTACTACTATCAATAAAAGCATATGAAAAATCAGAGGGTTTAGTAGAAGGCAGCAGGGAAAGAAAGATAAAAGGTGAGAAACATGAGTTTGCGTTTCTCCTTTCTTTACGGTATGAAGGAAAAACCGCCACAAGGGATGATAGTTTGCTGTTTTTCATTGCAAAAACAAACACATATTTTAAGCATCTGTAACTGATCAAAATATTAATTAATGTTTTCAACAAGATAAAAAGAAATTAGGTCAGTTTGAAACCCTGTCTTTAAAAACTTACAGAGGTAGGGACTTCCCTGGTGGTCCAGAATCCATCTTCCCATGCCGGGACTCGGGTTTGATTCCCGGTGGGGAAACTAAGATCCCATATGCCATGGGGCAATTACGCCAGTATGCCTCAATAAGAGACATCCATGCACTGCAACCAGAGAGGCTGGGGCGCAGATAGAGGGCCCACGCACCACAATAGAGACTCAGCACAGCAAAAAAAAAAAAAAAAAAAAAATTACAAAGGTATTACTTCTAACAACGTTAGCTCCATTTTTTATTTGAAATAGTGAGGCAGATATTTTTTAAAGGCTAGGTTTAAATGTTATTCATAAAAAGGTGTAATTATTTGTTAGAAGACACTACAAGATTTTTTCGAGGCCATTAACTTTTTAAAAATCTCTTTTAAAAGTAAACATTGCGGCCACCCATTTCTTAGCTTCATCATCTCTTGATCAAAGGTTTTAGATTGGCTAAATTCTTCCATTAGAATTTCCTTCAGAATTACATTTCTATCTTTTTACCAAATTGCAGTGATGTCTAAGTCAGAATAAAATAGGTTTAACCAAAGGTGGAGGAAATAATAATGAAGCAATGAACATACAAAACAGAAAAACCTAATCAATGTAATTTCAAATATTAAAAGCCTAAAAAGGCTTTTATTTTGCTAATAAAAACAAATACAGTAAAAAATCATTTAATCAAGTACTTAACAAGTTGGCAGTTCTCAGAGTTCCTGCTAAAGCTTACAACTTTGACTAAGAATGTAAAAGAGAACAGAGACAGCTGAGCTCATTCTAACAACTGGCGGATTTGTTTTCCTCTGGGAATTAAAACAGCCCTTCAATAGCAAGTAGGGAGGAAAACTTTTATTGCAAATATTCAACAAGTTTTCCATTATGTAAGGAGTGCAAGCAAGACAATTACCAGTTATTATATATCTCTTTTTTTACAAATCCACTGGAAATCTTTTTCATTGGAAAATAAGAACATATTTGGCAGCCAAAAGACTTTTTTTTTTCCAGCCAAAAGATTTTAAAGGCATTTAAAATGATGACTACCTCCTGGTAGTCATTATCATTAATGACATCATTAATTTCATTTAAATGAAATTACCTAATAGGTATACTAAACTTTGGGCTTCCCAGGTGGCTCAGTGGTAAAGAATCCACCTGCCAACACAGGAGACAAGAGAGATGCATGTTCGATTCCTGGGTCTGCAAGATCCCCGAGTAGGAAATGGCAACCCACTCCAGTATTCCTTCCTGGAAAATTCCATGGACAAAGGAGCCTGGTGGGCTACAGTCCATGGGGTCACAAAGAGTGAGACACGACTGAGCAAGCACATATGAAGACTGTAGACCCCGAGCACAACTGCCCTCAAAGTATTAATAGCTGTACTACAGGACATTTAAAAAGATTCACAGAGTAAATCTATTTATAAGCATTAGAAAAAAAGCAGAAAGAAGGGAAGCAAGAAGATGCAGAAGAGAACACAGGAGAGAATAGGTTCAACTGTACCGTGGATGAGCAGAACTCCAGAGTTCTCAAGGGAAGGACTCTGCCTGAAGCCTGAGGCAACCCACAGGGGCACCATACTTAGCTCTAACTACCTGCTACAACGGAGATTTATGCTGCCGCTTTCACAACTATCCTTTCCTCTTCCCATCCACACTGGAGAGGAGAGGCACTGCATTCAGCCATTCTCACTGAGTCTCACCAGCTATACCAACGAAATGGCCAAAAGTGCAGTCTGTGGCAAAGAAACAGCACATGACCAATACAAAACTAAATGGGTCCCCAAGCTGAATATTCAATGTGACCCCAATCTTGTTTTTTAAATCTTACCTAAAAAGTCATATATACACATATATATGTACACATTATATATATATACTTATATAATTTATATGAGTATATTTTATATTTATACAAGAAAAATGAGAATAAATCTACCCAGTGGTGTGGTGGAACCAGATTATACTGGCTCCTGAAAATAGACAATTACATTTTCAGAAACTTTGCAGACCAGTTTTTAAAACATAGCTACTATTTAAAATTATATAAACATTTAAATCACATAAACTTACAATTGAACAAATCACATAAAAAAGGTAAACTTGGGTTGCCCAAAAAGTTAACCTGGACGAACTTTTTTGGTCAGCCTAATAAATACTCAAAACTTATAATTTCTTATTATTTTATTACAATTTATCATTATCTATGCTCTTGAGATGATTTATTCATATGATTTCTGAATGGTGAAAATACTGTATAATGATGTACTACTGTGCAATTTTTCATCAATTTTTCACCAATTCATCATCACTGAGGTCATGATGGCCAACAAAACACTGGCAAACCAGGGTTCACTTTATTGTTTTACTGATTGTCTAGACATAAGAAAGTGATTGAGAAAAT
The DNA here is from genome assembly GCF_963930625.1 of Muntiacus reevesi. Classification (NCBI taxonomy): domain Eukaryota; kingdom Metazoa; phylum Chordata; class Mammalia; order Artiodactyla; family Cervidae; genus Muntiacus; species Muntiacus reevesi. The sequence goes on from NC_089261.1 coordinate 63,642,721, forward strand.
GTTAATAATGTAGATTCAACATAAAAACAAGTTTATAGCTGTTACATTAGGAATATCACAAAAATTTGAGGAAATATTCTTCCAGGATTTGAAAACTATTATATGAATCAGCAAGAAGTTGCTCAAGTCATTGACAAAATCTGACCTAAGTTTTGGTTATTTCACTTTCATCTTACTCATTAATATAAACAAAAGTATCAACCAATATTCATATGAAATTATACTTAACTGGTTGTTAAACATGTATAAGCACATCACTGCATATGATTTATCTACCTATATCTCTATATTTTCCAAGTTTTATATAATGAACACTATTAGTTCTGCAATTTGTAAGTTATTTTTAAAGAAAGATTCATTATGGCAAAAACCAAAAAAGTGATGGGTTCATATAAAATTTATGGCTTTTTTTAAAAAGGCTTTTTATTTCTTCTTTTCCTAGCTGGATTCCTTTTACTTCTTTATCTGCTCTGATTGCTGTGGCCAAAACTTCCAACACAATGTTGAATAGTAGTGGTGAGAGTGGGCACCCTTGTCTTGTTCCTGATTTCAGGGGAAATGCTTTCAATTTTTCACCATTGAGGGTGATGCTTGCTGTGGGTTTGTCATATATAGCTTTTATTATGTTGAGGTATGTTCCTTCTATTCCTGCTTTCTGGAGAGCTTTAATCATAAATGAGTGTTGAATTTTGTCAAAGGCTTTCTCTGCATCTATTGAGAAAATCATATGGTTTTTATCTTTCAATTTGTTAATGTGGTGTATTACATTGATTGATTTGCAGATATTAAAGAATCCTTGCATTCCTGGGATAAAGCCCACTTGGTCATGGTGTATGACTTTTTTAATATGTTGTTGGATTCTGTTTGCTAGAATTTTGTTAAGGATTTTTGCATCTATGTTCATCAGTGATATTGGCCTGTAGTTTTCTTTTTTTGTGGCATCTTTGTCTGGTTTTGGAATTAGGATGATGATGGCCTCACAGAATGAGTTTGGAAGTTTACCTTCATCTGCAATTTTCTGGAAGAGTTTGAGTAAGATAGGTGTTAGCTCTTCTCTAAATTTTTGGTAGTATTCAGCTGTGAAGCCATCTAGTCCTGGGCTTTTGCTTGCTGGAAGATTTTTGATTACAGTTTCGATTTCCTTGCTTGTTATGGGTCTGTTAAGATCTTCTATTTCTTCCTGGTTCAGTTTTGGAAAGTTATACTTTTCTAAGAATTTGTCCATTTCATCCAAGTCGTCCATTTTATTGGCATAGAGCTGCAACTCTCGCTGTTTGCAGATGACATGATCCTCTACATAGAAAACCCTAAAGACTCTTCCAGAAAATTACTAGAGCTAATCAATGAATATAGTAAAGTTGCAGGATATAAAATTAACACACAGAAATCCCTTGCATTCCTATATACTAACAATGAAAAAACAGAAAGAGAAATTAAGGAAGCAATACCATTCACCATTGCAACAAAAAGAATAAAATACTTAGGAGTATATCTACCTAAAGAAACAAAAGACCTATACATAGAAAACTATAAAACACTGATGAAAGATATCAAAGAGGACACAAACAGATGGAGAAACATACCGTGTTCATGGATTGGAAGAATCAATATTGTCAAAATGGCTATTCTCCCCAAAGTAATCTATAGATTCAATGCAATCCCTATGAAGCTACCAACGGTATTTTTCACAGAACTAGAACAAATAATTTCACAATTTGTATGGAAATACAAAAAACCTCGAATAGCAAAAGTAGTCTTGAGAAAGAAGAATGGAACTGGAGGAATCAACCTGCCTGACTTCAGACTCTACTACAAAGCCACAGTCATCAAGACAGTATGGTACTGGCACAAAGACAGAAATATAGATCAACGGAACAGAATAGAAAGCCCAGAGATAAATCCACGAACCTATGGACACCTTATCTTTGACAAAGGAGGCAAGGATATACAATGGAAAAAAGACAACCTCTTTAACAAGTGGTGCTGGGAAAACTGGTCAACCACTTGTAAAAGAATGAAACTAGAACACTTTCTAACACCATACACAAAAATAAACTCAAAATGGATTAAAGATCTAAATGGAAGACCAGAAACTATAAAACTCCTAGAGGAGAACATAGGCAAAACACTCTCCGACATAAATCTCAACGGGGTCCTCTATGACCCACCTCCCAGAATATTGGAAATAAAAGCAAAAATAAATGGGACCTAATGAAACTTAAAAGCTTTTGCACAACAAAGGAAACTATAAGCAAGGTGAAAAGACAGCCCTCAGATTGGGAGAAAATAATAGCAAATGAAGAAACAGACAAAGGATTAATCTCAAAAATATACAAGCAACTCCTGAAGCTCAATTCCAGAAAAATAAATGACCCAATCAAAAAATGGGCCAAAGAACTAAACAGACATTTCTCCAAAGAAGACATACAGATGGCTAACAAACACATGAAAAGATGCTCAACATCACTCATTATCAGAGAAATGCAAATCAAAACCACAATGAGGTACCATTACACGCCAGTCAGGATGACTGCTATCCAAAAGTCTACAAGCAATAAATGCTGGAGAGGGTGTGGAGAAAAGGGAACCCTCTTACACTGTTGGTGGGAATGCAAACTAGTACAGCCACTATGGAAAACAGTGTGGAGATTTCTTTAAAAACTGGAAATAGAATTGCCATATGACCCAGCAATACCACTTCTGGGCATACACACCAAGGAAACCAGATCTGAAAGAGACACATGCACCCCAATGTTCATTGCAGCACTGTTTATAATAGCCAGGACATGGAAGCAACCTAGATGCCCATCAGCAGATGAACGGATAAGGAAGCTGTCATACATATACACCATGGAATATTACTCAGCCATTAAAAAGAATTCATTTGAATCAGTTCTAATGAGATGGATGAAACTGGAGCCCATTATACAGAGTGAAGTAAGCCAGAAAGATAAAGAACAATACAGCATACTAACACATATATATGGAATTTAGAAAGATGGTAACGATAACCCTATATGCAAAAAGGAAAAAGAGACACAGAAGTACAGAACAGACTTTTGAACTCTGTGGGAGAAGGTGAGGGTGGGATGTTTCAAAAGAACAGCATGTATATTATCTATAGTGAAACAGATCACCAGCCCAGGTGGGATGCATGAGACAAGTGCTCGGGCCTGGTGCATTGGGAGGAACCAGGGGAGTCGGGTGGAGAGGGAGGTGGGAGGGGGGATCGGAATGGGGAATACATGTAAATCCATGGCTGATTCATGTCAATGTATTACAAAACCCACTGAAATGTTGTGAAGTAATTAGCCTCCAACTAATAAAAAAAATTAAAAAAAAATAAAAAATAAAAAGGCTTTTTAAATGTGAATCATTTTTTTTTTACAGTCTTTATTGAATTTGTTACAATATTGTGTTTGTTTTATGTTGTGGTTTTTTGGTCACAAGGCATCTGAGATCTTAGCTACCTGACCAGGAATCGAACCCACATCCCCTGCACTGAACTTAACCACTGGACCACCAGGGAAATCCCAAATTCATGGCTTTTTATTAATAAAAATTACATTCAGATCATTAGATAATCAATAACTCTATGAAAACAGCAGGCTAAGGTAAATCTAAATGCCATTAGCAGGATAAAAATCCCCCAGAATCCTAGTATGAGTAGCAGCATGCATACAACTTCAAAACGGGTTTCAAAAAGAAAACAACCTATATATTTTAAAAACTTCTATGAATCTAGTGTAAAACTTTTTAAAAAATAGTTAATAAACACACAAAAATCCATTGCATTCCTATGAGACTACAGAAAGATAAATTAAAGAAACAATTCCATTCACCATTGCAACGAAAAGAATAAAATACTTAGGAATAAATCTACCTAAAGAAACAAAAGACCTATATATAGAAAACTATAAAACACTGATGAAAGAAATCAAAGATGACAGAAATAGATGGAGAAATATACCATGTTCATGGATTGGAAGAATCAGTATAGTGAAAATAAGTATACTATCCAAAGCAATCCATAGATTCAATGCAATCCCAATCAGGCTCCCAATGGTAGTTTTCAGAGAAGTAGAACAAATAATTTCACAATTTGTACGGAAATACAAAAAACCTTGAATAGCCAAAGCAATCTTGAGAAAGAAGAATGGAACTGGAGGAATCAAACCTGCATGACTTCAGACTATACTACAAAGCTACAGTCATCAAGACAGTACATCACTGGCACAAAGACAGAAATATAGATCAATGGAACAAAATAGAAAGCCCAGAGATAAATCCACACACCTATGGACACCTTATCTTTGACAAAGGAGGCAAGGAAATACAACAGAGAAAAGACAATCTCTTTAACAAGTGGTGCTGGGAAAACTGGTCAATGAATGAAACTAGAACACTTTCTAACACCATACACAAAAATAAACTCAAAATGGATTAAAGGTCTAAATGTATGACCACAAACTATAAAACTTCTAGAGGAAAATATACACAAAACAGTCTCTGACATAAATCACAGGAGGATCTTCTATGACCCACCACCCAGAGTAATTGGAAATAAAAGCAAAAATAAACAAATGGGAAGGAAACTATAAGCAAGGTGAAAAGACAGCCTTCAGAATGGGAGAAAATAATAGCAAACGAAGCAACAGACAAAGAATTAATCTCAAAAATATACAAGCAGCTCATGTAGCTCAATTCCAGAAAAATAAACAACCCAATCAAAAAATGGACCAAAGAACTAAACAGACATTTCTCCAAAGAAGACATACAGATGGCTAACAAACACATGAAAAGATGCTCAACATCACTCATTACTAGAGAAATGCAGATCAAAACCACAATGAGGTACCATTACATGCCAGTCAGAATGGCTGCTATCAAAAAGTCTACAATAAATGCTAGAGAGGGTGCAGAGAAAAGGCAATCCTCTTACACTGCTGGTGGAAATGCAAACTAGGACAGCCACTATGGAGAAAAGTGCGGAGATTCCTTAAAAAACTGGAAATAGAACTCCCATACGACCCAGCAATCCCACTGCTGGGCATACACAACAAGGAAACCAGAATTGAAAGAGACACGTGTACCCCAATGTTCACTGCAGCACTGTTTACAATCGCCAGGACATGGAAGCAACCTAGATGTCCATCAGCAGATGAACGGACAAGACAGCTGTGGTACATATACGCAATGGAATATTACTCAGCTATTAAAAAAAATGCATTTGAATCAGTTCTAATGAGGTGGATGAAACTGGAGCCTATTATACAGAGTGAAGTAAGTCAGAAAGAAAAGCACCAATACAGTATATTAACACATATATATGGAATTTAGAAAGATGGTAAGGATGACCCTACATGCGAGACAGCAAAAGAGACACAGATGTAAAGAACAGACTGTTGGGCTCTGTGGGAGAGGACAAGGGTGGGCTGATTTGAGAGAATAGCATTGAAACATGTATACTACCATATGTGAAACAGATCGGCAGTCCAGGTTTGATGCATGAGACAGGGCTCTCAGGGCCAGTGCACTGGGATGACCCTGAGGGATGGGATGGGGAGGGAGGTGGGAGGGGGGTTCAGGATGGTGGACACATGACTGATTCATGTGAATGTATGGCAAAAACCACTACAATATTATAAAGTAATTAGACTCCAACTAAAGTAAATAAATTAATTTACACACAAAAAATAGTTAATAGTCAAATTATTATATGGGCTTCCCTAGTAGCTCAGCTGGTAAAGAATCCACTGCAATGCAGGAGACCCCGGTTCAATTCCTGGGTTGGGAAGATCTGCTGGAGAAGGGATAGGCTATCCTCTCCAGTATTCTTGGGCTTCCCTGGTGTCTCAGCTGGTAAAGAATCTACCCATAATGCAGGACACCTGGGTTCCACCCCTGGGTTGGGAAGATCCCCCAGAGAAGGGACTGGCTACCCACTCCAGTATTCTAGCCTGGAGAATTCCATGGACTGTATATTCATGGAGTCACAAAGAATTGGACACGACTGAGCAACTTTCACTTTCATATACTTTCAATTAAATTATCATAAACATTTATAATTTAAAAATCATTAATGTGGGACTTCCTTGGTGGCCCAGTGGTTAAGAATCCACCTTGCAATGTAGGGGATGCACATTTGATCCCTGAGCGGGGAACTAAGATCCCACATGCCACGGAGCAACTAAGCTCACAAACTGCAACTACTGAGCCCGTGCACTACAAGTAGAGAATCCATGGGTCACAAGGGAAGAAGATCCTGAGTGCTGCAACTAAGACCAATGCAGCCAAATAAAAAAATATTAAAAATAAGAGTAAAAAAGAATGTATATATTATTTCCTTAGCATATTCTACACTCAGAGATTCTCCTAAGTGCTAGGGACAAGAGTAAAAATGATGAGCCCTGGCACTCAAAGAGCTTATATAGTTAAGTGGAGAAGATACATAAGTAAATAGGCAAGCTCTTTTAGAAAAATTTAATCAGACAATTTTAATACATATTAGGGGGTGTGGGAAAACCTAAGGATATCTGGAATCTTTAGAAAAATAACATCACAAATATAAAACAAGTCATGATGGTCAATTCAAATGAATAGAAGGGTGAAGTATAATCAAACTTTAAAAAAATCATAAATTGGATTGCAAGTGGCAAGACTGTGAAGATATGAACAGTAAAGTTTACCTCCTTGCAGCAGCCAAAGTCAAGAGACATTCCTCAAATTCCCAGCTAGTTCAGGGCTGGTGTTTCCAGAACAGGTTTGGCCATCCTAACTCAAATTTCTAGTGGCACCCAAGACCATCCTGCTCACCTGCCACCAACGCCTATGTTACCTTAAGAATACCAACAGATACAGCAATTATTCCCTGGGCTGTGGCTCTTCCTGTTACAAGAATTCCTAACAACAGAAATCAACTGAAATGAACGTGCAGATGGACAGATTGATGGATAGGCAGGTGGGTGGACAGACAGGCAGATGGATGGGTAGATAGAATTGTTGTTTTCTTAAGACCCTTACTTGCAAAAAAGAAGATACATTATTTAGTAATTCCCACTTCCTGTATCGGAGAAGGCAATGGCACCCCACTCCAGTACTCTTGCCTAGAAAATCCCACGGATGGAGGAGCCTGGTGGGTTGCTGTCTATGGGGTCACACAGAGTCGGACACATCTGAAGTGACTTAGCAACTCCCTGTATGTCCTCTTTATTTAGGTAGCAAATATCATCCCTGTTTTATTGATAGAGCAGTGAAGAGAGGAAAGCTTCCAAACACCCGAAGCTGGTGTGATAATGCCACACATTTTGCTTCCAGACAAACACTGTTAAACCTGGGGCCATGGTTTTCCTGGGAGAGACGTACAGCTGTTGCAGTCTGAGTTGAACCAAGTCAGATGACATTTTAAGATTTTTCCTGGAATTTCAAGAAAAGAAGAAAGAAGGAAATGGAGACAAAAGAGGAAAGAAACATAACTACAAATGGCGAGGTTTGGATCTAAGACGTTTCCAAGTTCCTCTCCTAATCCCACCTCATTCCCAGAGGCCACAGCCCTGATAGCAAGGCCCTGAGAAAGACAGGATGGGGTTCCTCTGACAGGAACCCACAGTAGCAGCAAAGGTTCCCTTAGCATTGCCACTTTTATGAGCGTCAGCTGATGTGGGACTATCCTTGGTGGTGGGGCAGTAGGTCTACGGGATGATTTTAGCAGCCTGAGAAAACAGCAATGTGTACAGACAATCAACATACAAGTACACATCAGAAAGGTTATTTTCTTTAAAACATGGGTTATTTACTTCTGCAAGTATCCTCAAAAGGGAATACATTTCTTGAGATCCTGAGATTTCTAGTTATTTGTAGTTCATTTGCAAGTACCTCTTCTCAAATCAGAACACACTGATCATCTGTCATGTTACCAAACCTAGAGACGGAAAGATGAATAGCTGCCTTCAGGTGGTGAGCCAGACTTAAAAACACATAATTATGAACTATAATACAGGGTAGTCCGTGCTCTAGACAGAAGTATGCCCAAGTAATTAGTACCCAGTCTTTAGTTGGTCCTGTGGTATCAAATGTTTCAAAGAGTAACTTTAAGCCCCATTTTAAACATAGAGATTGTACTTTAACTCCCCCTTTAACTCTAACATTTCCTTTGATATGTTTGTTTTCAAACTAGGACTCTGTATAAGAATAGTGATCTTTCTCTTATTCAAGTAATTCAGGCTTGATCATTTTATCCTAGATTATCTGGTAAAACAGAATAAAAGCTACTTACTATGCTAATACTGAATTGCTGTAACTTGTTTTGTCACAGTAGTTTTATATGTATTTGAAGGGGAAGATTTTTTTAAAAATAAAATTAAAAATTTTGTAAACAGCCTTTTTTTAAAAGTTGTGAAGATCAGTAGTTTTCACATACCCCACACCAGCTGCCCCGTTATCTACCTCTTACATTAATCGCTATGGTTATCACACGACCATAAGCGCTCTTCTTGCTGCACAGTTACATGGCTGTGCACACCCTCTCTCTGGCTGCAGTGAGTGGGGGCTCCTCTCCAGCTGCAATGCTCGGGCTTCTCACTGTGGGGGCTTCTCCTGCCCCGAGCACGGCATCTAGGGTGAGCAGGCTCAGGAGTTGTGGCTCATGGGCTTAGCTGCCCCATGGCATGTGGAATCTTCCTGGACCAGGGATAGAATCCGTGTCTCTTGCACTGCAGGGTATATTCTTAACCACTGGACCACCAGGAAGTCTTGTGTTTTTAAACACTAGGATTATGCAAACTCTGCTTTTCATGTTTTATTTCTAAGAGATTGTAGGCGGTACTAGAAAAGATCCCCTACAAGAATTAGTATAGTGTTGTCAAAACTCAAGTATTTTTTTCTCAAGGTGAGGTCCTGTCCACAAAGAGGAATGAGGTCAAGCAGGCCCAACTGTGGGGCTCACCACATTGATTAGTGTCACTGGAAAGAACATCTGGAGTGCTGCTTTACAGAGAAGAGAAGGGCTAGTCAGAGGAGGACAGAAACACCGCTAACCTTAACAGTTAAAGGGAAATTAGGGAGAGGCAAAGTTCCTACAGATTGTCTTTTAGGGTTCCAATTCCCCAGATTTAGTATAAACTATCTCACTGCTCTATAAATGCTTATCATACACAATAACTATTTGGTGAATATAAGTGAATCCCACTTTCAAACATGGCATCATAGAAACCTCACCTGGAGGAGGAAATGAAAACCCACTCCAGGATTCTTGCCTGGGAAATCCCATGGACAGAGGAGCCTGGCAGGCTATAGCCCATAGGATGGCACAAGAGTTGGACACAACTTGGTGACTAAACAACAAACACTGATGTACAAAATTTTGACTGGGTATCTTTTTGCTTTTCCTGGGTAGATACCTAAATGTGGAATTGCTCGATTGTAGGGTAAAGTGCCAAAAATTACTTATAAAAAAAAAAAAAGAAAAAGAAACCCCAGTACATTTGTTTGATATCAAATTTGCTTTCATTGATGTTTCATGGAGTTTTGTTATTTTTGTCATGATACTTCCCTAACATGAGGGCTACCCTAAATGCAGGTTGTGGTTTTGCCTCAGGCTTAAGCAAAACAAATCTATGGGTGATCTGAAGGCTATATTCTCAACAGTCACTACTATAAAACAATAAAGGATGGTACATTATTTACACCAAGATCACATGTCTATGCAAATAAGGGCCAAACAGAAGAGTGGAGAGGGGAGAGGTGACTCAACCTTCTACTTAAAGCATCTGATAGCATTAAGACTGTAAGTGAATTCCAGAGACACAGGGCATGTAGGGCTCAGGACTAGAAGTTTTCCTTCTGAAAGCTGTCAGACACAGACATGGGACTGTGAGAAGAGTTCAGAGGTTTGAGGTCCAGGTACAGGCATGCCACAACTCTGAGCATAACTGCATCATTTAATGTCAATTTTCTTATCTGTCATATAATATCATTTGATTGAATGATCTTTATTCTACCCTCCACTCTAAAATTTTTTTAATATGAAACTTAAAAAACTCCAAGATTTCAGTTTAAATTCCACTTGGTAAAAATTAATTGCTTAATCTAACTAGAGTGAAAGACGTTAGAGCTGATAACTAGTCCATTCCAGTGGCTACAATAGCTAGACTAGGTGACCTTATTGAGCACTGCTCTAACGCCTTATACCTTTTAACTCACTTATACCCACGTCCACCCTTACCTTAGAAGAGTGTATAAATATGTTGTGACCTCAATTTTACAGATGAGGAAAGAGTTTACATTCAAGTTCTCAAAGCTTGTAAATGATGAAGCCAGGATTTAAATTTTGATGGTCTGGTTCTTAGACCAGCAAATTTGGAAAACTCAACAGTGGCCACAGGACTGGAAAAGGTCAGTTTTCATTCCAATCCCAAAGAAAGGCAATGCCAAAGAATGCTCAAACTACTGCACAATTGCACTCATCTCACATACTAGTAAAGTAATGCTTAAAACTCTCCAAGCCAGACTTCAGCAATATGTGAACTGTGACCTTCCAGATGTTCAAGCTGGTTTTAGAAAAGGCAGAGGAACCAGAGATCAAATTGCCAACATCTGCTGGAGCATCAAAAAAGAAAGAGAGTTCCAGAGAAACATCTATTTCTGCTTTCTTGACCATGCCAAAACCTTTGACTGTGTGGATCACAATAAATTGTGGAAAATTCCGAAAGAGATGGGAATACCAGACCACCTGACCTGCCTCTTGAGAAACCTGTATGCAGGTCAGGAAGCAACAGTTAGAACTGAACATGGAACACCAGACTGGTGCCAAATCGGGAAAGGAGTACATCAAGGGTGTATATTGTCACCCTGCTTATTTAACTTATATGCAGAGTACATTATAAGAAACGCTGGGCTGGAAGAAGCACAAGCTGGAATCAAGATTGCCGGGAGAAATACCAGTAACCTCAGATATGCAGATGATATCACCCTTATGGCAGAAAGTGAAGAAGAACTAAAGAGCCTCTTGATGAAAGTGAAAGAGGAGAGTGAAAAAGTTGGCTTAAAGCTCAACATTCAGAAAACTAAGATCATAGCATCTGGTCCCATCACTTCATGGGAAATAGATGCGGAAACAGTGGAAACAGTGGCTGACTTTATTTTTCTGGGTTCCAAAATTACTGCAGATGGTGATTGCAGCCATGAAAAAATATGCTTACTCCTTGGAAGGAAAGTTATGACCAGCCTAGACAGCATATTAAAAAGCAGTGACATTACTTTGCCAACAAAGGTCCATATAGTCAAGGCTATGGTTTTCCAGTAATCATGTATGGATGTGAGAGTTGGACTATAAAGAAAGCTGAGTGCAAAAGAATTGATGCTCTTGAACTCTGGTGTTGAAGAAAACTCTTGAGAGTTCCTTGGCCTGCAAGGACATCTAACCAGTCCATCCTAAAGGAGATCAGTCCTAGGTGTTCATTGGAAGGACTGATGCTGAGGGTGAAACTCCAATACTTTGGCCACCTCTTGCGAACAGCTGACTCACTGGAAAAGACCCTGATGCTGGGAGAGACTGAGGGAAGGAGGAGAAGGGGACGACAGAGGATGAGATGGTTGGATGGCATCACCGACTCAATGGACATGGTTTTGGGTGGACTCCAGGAGTTGGTGATGGACAGGGAGGCCTGGCATGCTGCGATTCATGGGGTCGCAAAGAGTCGGACATGACTGAGTGACTGAACTGACTGACTTCTTAGACCCGAGAGCCTGAGTTCTTAGCTGCTGAACATCACTGTCTCACCTATAGCCAAATATTGAGAGGAAGTCACCAAAGACAAAAGAAAACTTAAAAAAAATTTAAATAAGCGGAAATTGTGAATTAATTACCAAAGAACTCTGAAAACTTGTCTTTTTTTCACAGACTCTTCATGACTGGAAGATTTAAATCAGAGGAAGGGGGAAAATGTCTTGAAGCTTATTAGAAAATGATTTAAGACTTTCATCACTTCTGGGATTTATTCATAATATATAACATGTCAAGGAGTATATGCAAACAAATGTTTGAAAATTCATGGGGCTAGCTGTATTTGTGTTTTAAGAGATCCCACATCAAAGAGGGGTATTTTGGGGCTGGGTTTGTGGGGTTTGGTGTTTGTTTTTTTTCCTTTTGTTGGTGGAAGAAGACAAAGCAAAAAAAGTCTTCTATTACTCACCAAGGCATAGATATGCTGTCAGTGTTCATAAGAAAAGCAATACATTTTCCTCTTCCCACAATATATTTGTATGGCAAAAATCTGGTTTGTACATAAACACTTTCAAGAACTATTCTGCTCTGTTCTTTCAGCATACTCATGATACCCTAACCCAGGTGGAAATAAATCCTAGAGTCAAGGATACAGTTTGGGATAGTCCTAAAGCTAATATAAGTATGTAATTTTCATTTCTAAATTACAATATTGTTGAGATTCCTTAGATGTTATTTTATTACCTTGCAAGGTTAAAAGCAACTGAAACCCTTTAAACTTGAATTTAATAAATGGGATTTTAATTCTGAGCATACAAGGGTATCTTAGGAATTCCCACAAACAGGAAGTACAGCTGAACATCAGGCAGCACTGAAAACAAAGTAGTTTCCTACACAAACTCTTCTTCTGAGACCATACCATCCGAGTTTCTCTCTTTAAATCTCCTGCTACAGTTGGACTCTTTCAGTTTAGTCATCAGTATACCTGGACAGTGTTTACCAGTATATATGCCCCAACCAACCCCAAATCTAAATAATTTTCAATAAGAAAAATCCAAACAGCAAGTTCAGCTTATAAGGATTTCTTCCTATTAAGAGTTTCTCTTTGGAATCTGTAAAAGTACTGGGCAAGAGATGGTGATAAATGTTTAGGTCTGCTTGTCCTTCCTTGATAGCATCCCTGGACTGCCTGCACAAGGCAGTACTTTAGGGACAACTTTATCTCTAGGAAACAGGTTTACAATTGACGGGATGTTTGTAGTTTAGACACAATGTTACTCAGAAGCATTCAGACAATCGATATTTTCCTTCTATTCTTTTATTTTCTTTATTACCAAAGGGCACTGATTCTCAGCCCTCCTTTCCAAAAGAAGAGTCACACACAAAGTCCTTCTTTGGCACTCCTGCCTTATTTTTGCTGTATTTAGAAGTGTTGTGCAAGGGTGGGCAGGCTTACTCTGCATCTTCTGATAGCTGCTCTACAACTGGAATGTGATGGAAAGTGACAAGATCTTGTCATGGGGCAGAATTGAATGTTCTGACAGTGTCCAGAGGAGCCCCTCATCAAAAAGGAGGTGTCCAACCCTGAAATTATATTTTTGGAACCTGGTCCGATTTCCAGTTTCAAGACAATATGGAGTTTCCTTTAAAAAACTAAAAATAGAGCTACTGTATGATCCAGCAATCCCACTCCTGGGCAAGTATCTGAAGGAATGGATAACTTGAAAAGATACATGCACCCCAGTATTCACTGCAGCTCTATTTACAACAGGGCAGATATGGAAGAAACCCAAGTGCCCATTAATAGATGAATCCTCAGCTATAGAAAAAATGAAATATTGCATTTGCAGCAAGATGGATGGATCTAGAGAATATCATACTAAGTGAAGTGAGCCAGATAGAAAAAGACAAATATTACATATCACTTATATGCGGAATCTAGGAAATAATATAAATGAATCTATATATACAACAGACTCACAAGCATTGAAAACAAACTTATGGCTACCAAGGGAAAGGGAGCAGAGGAGAGATAACTAGGAGTATGGGAGACATAAGCTACTATAATAAAACAGATAAGCACCAAGTGTCGCTGGACAGCACAGGGAACTATATTCGATACCCTGTAATGAATCTATAATGGACAACAATCTGAAAGATATGTGTGTGTGTGTGTGTGTGTGTGTGTATCTGAATCACTTTGTTGTATACCAGAAATTGACACAATACTGTGAATTAACTACACTTCAATTTTAAAAAGAGACAAAATGGAAGGGTTTTCAAATATGAAACGACTGAATCTGGATCAACAGTAGGGTTCTGTTAATGACACAGCAGGTGATTGGGCTTCTAAATGACTATTTGGCAATTCTGTCCACACTAAGATTCTTCCAGGAATTAGTACAATTTTATGGTTTACAGTCTTATGCAATACATTTGAAGAATGTGATACATGCTCTGCCAGTAAGGGAATGCATGTAAATAAAAAATTAAAGTCCAGTTGTACAAGGACATTTAACTGAGGTAAAATGATAATCTAAGGGCAAACTGAGATCCACAAAGATGGATACAAAGTTCACTCAACTAAAGGCTATTTAATACAGATTTTATAAGACTGTATAGATAACTATTTCTAAATTATATTGCAGGAAAGCAAAGAACTGAAATAAAATATAATCCAAGGGAAAGAGAGAAAAGAATTAGGATGAAAAAACACAAGGGCCAGGACTTCCATGAGCTCCTTGGACTGCTGAGAAGTGGGTGGCCACACGTGTCAGTCAGTCTTGAGAAAAAGTAGCAAATACAGGACCAGCTGCTGTTCCAGTTAACTGCCCGCTGATAGTTTAATTTCAAGCAACTTCAGAGAAGCTCCCATACTAAGTAGTACGGCAGTGGTAGGCCAGCTGATAAACCTTTTCAATTACCCAACTGACAGACCATATCAATGCTTCATTTTCATTCCCATCACACTAAGGGAAAAGGCTAAAGTCACATTTCTTAAAGCCATAGTAAAAAATACATATTCTCTGTAGAATGACATAAAATGTTAATAATCCTTTCATATCTCTGATTGCAAAAGGATTTTTCCCTACAAAACCTGTATACACTTCAATTTTTCACCTTGTTTACAACATAACAGATGCTGCAGCAGAAATGATACTTCTTTTACAGCTTAGAAAACATAATGCCAAAAAGTAATTACACACAAGCTATATTTTATAGAGGAACAGGAATCAAAATATACGGGTAGGGAGATGCTATAGAATTATAGTAGTTAAACTAAGCCCAGCAGAGCATGACATTTTAATAGACATATTTAGAAAGGAGAAAAGCAAAAACAAGTTAAATCTTTTGCTTTTAGCTAATCTATTTAAACCGTAATGTGATAATGGTAAAGTGTCAAAATAAAATCCTAACATCTTTATAAGACCAAGAATAGGGTTGTTGTTCAGTTGCTAATTTGTGTCCGATTCTTTTTGACCGCAAGGACTGCAACATGCCAGGCTCCCCTGTTCTTCACTACCTCCCAGAGTCTGCTCAAATGCATGTCCATTGAGTCAGTGATGCTATCTAACCATCTTATCCTCTGCCACCCTCTTCTCTTTTGACCCTCAATCTTTCCCAGCATCAGGGTCTTTTCCAGTGAGTCGGCTCTTCACATCAGTTGGCCAGAGTACTGGAGCTTTAGTATTAGTTCTTTCAATGAATATTCAAAGTTGATTTCTTGTAAGCTTGAAGTCCACGGGGTCACAGAGATTCAGACACAATTTGGTGACTGAACAACAACAACATGTACATCTACACTACACACAGATATATCCTCACTTATGTTAGTATTATATTTGAGTATCTGCTACATATATGTATAGAAGTAGACTAGGATAGACACTGAACCAGACTCCTTTAATAAAAGTTGCTTGTAGGACAAAGACAGACACCACATATTTCTGTACTACTGAAAAGTGTTTTCATGTGTTACTTGTTTAACTCTTGGGTAACAAAATCAAAATGAGGTAAAAATCCACAGAGCAATAAATAGTCCCTTTAGCAGAGGCCAAAGGAGAGATAAGAAAGCCTTCCTCAATGATCAGTGCAAAGAAATAGCAGAAAAAAAATAGAATGGGAAAGACTAGAGATCTCCTCAAGAAAATTAGAGATACCAAGGGAACATTTTATGCAAAGATGGGTACAGTAAAGGACAGAAATGATACGGACCTAACAGAAGCAGAAGATATTAAGAAGAGGTGGCAAGAATACATAGAACTATACAAAAAAGATCTTCACGACCCAAATAATCATTATGGTATGATCACTCACCTAGAGCCGGACATCCTAGAATGCAAAGTCAAGTGGGCCTTAGGAAGCATCACAAAGTACAACGCTAGTGGAGGTGATGGAATTCCAGTTAAGCTATTTCAAATCCTAAAAGATGATGCTGTGAAAGCGCTGCACTCAATATGCCAAATTTGGAAATTTGGAAAACTCAGCAGTGACCACAGGACTGGAAAAGGTCAGTTTTCATTTCAATCCCAAAGAAAGGCAATGCCAAACTATTGCACAATTGCACTCATCTCACACACTAGTAAAGTAATACTCAAAACTCTTCAAGTCAGGCTTCAACAGTACATGAATCGTGAACTTCCAGATGTTCAAGCTGGATTGAGAAAAGGCAGAGGAACCAGAGATCAAACTGCCAACATCCATTGGATTATCAAAAAAGCAAGAGAGTTCCAGAAAAACATCTATTTCTGCTTTATTGACTGTGTGGATCACTACAAAATGTGGAAAATTCTTAGAGATGGGACTGCCAGACCACCTGACCTGCCTCTTAAGAAATTTGTATGCAGGTCAGGAAGCAACAGTTAGAACTGGACATGGAACAACAGACTGGTTCCAAATCAGGAAACGAGTACATCAAGGCTGTATATTGTCACCCTGCTTATTTAACGTCTATGCAGAGTACACCATGAGAAACGCTGGAGTGGATGAAGCACAAGTTGGAATCAAGATTGCTGGGAGAAATATCAATAACCTCAGGTATGCAGATGACACCACCCTTATGGCAGAAAGTGAAGAACTAAAAAGCCTTTTGATGAAAGTGAAAGAGGAGAGTGAAAAAGTTGGCTTAAAGCTCAACATTCAGAAAACTAAGATCATGGCATCTGGCCCCATCACTTCACGAAAATAGATGGGGAAAAAGTGTCCAACTTTATTTTTTTGGGCTCCAAAATCACTGAAGATGGTGACTGCCATTAAATTAAAAGATGCTTACTCTTTTGAAGGAAAGTTATGACCAACCTAGACAGCATGTTAAAAAGCAGAGACAATACTTGGCCAACAAAGGTCTGTCTAGTCAAAGCTATGGTTTCTTCAGTGGTCATGTATGGGTGTGAACTATAAAGAAAGCTGAGCACTGAAGAGTTGATGCTTTTGAACTGTGGTGTTGGAGAAGACAATCTTGAGAGTCCCTTGTACTGAAAGGAGATCCAACCAGTCCATCTTAGAGGAAATCAGTCCTAAATATTCATTGGAAGGACTGATGCTGAAGCTGAAACTCTAATACTTTGGCAACCTGACTCATTTGAAAAGACCCTGGTGCTGGGAAAGATTGAAGGCGGGATGAGAAGGGTATGACAGAGGATGAGATGGTTGGATGGCATCATCAACTTGATGCACATGAGTTTGATTAAACTCTGGGGGTTGGTGATGGACAGGGAGGCCTGGTGTGCTACAGTCCATGGGCTCACAAAGAGTCGGACACGACTGAGTGACCGGACTGAACTGAACAGAGTAGAGGGATCTACAGGTGTACACTATGAGTAGAAATGGAAACAGTGTTTGATCATGTTTTTTTTTTTAACATTCTCAATTACTTCTTCCTTTTTATTTTCCTCTTTCAGAAATAGTCAAGAAAATTTCACTCAATTTTATGCTCCTGTCCTGTAAAAACACCATTGTTGGTGTCACAGAATTAAAGAAGGTCTTCTTAAAGACTTTTAAAATTATGAAATTTTTCAAGATTCAAAAAAAGTATAGATAAACAAAGCCCAAAACTGAGCCATTAATATACACTTGAAACTCCCTGTGTACTCGTTTCTCATCCATTCTTTTGATAAGCAATGTCCTAAATTCACTATTTGTCACTTCCATATGCACTTTTTGTATACTTTTAATTTACCTTTTAAATTTTTTATTTTGCATTGGAGTACAGCTGACTAACAATGTTGTGATAGTCTCAGGTTAACAGCAAAGGAACCCTGTCACACATACACATGTATCTGTTCTCCAAACTCTCCTCCCATCCAGACTGCCACACCATATTTTTATTTTAAAGGTACGCATATTCATATAGAAGTATATATATACATATAGCCATAAAAATATACAATAAAGAATATGCTGCTAGTGTTTCACCTATGACAAACGGAGTTGGCAAACTGTTTTTTGTATCTGAAGTTGACAAACTTTTTCTGTAAGGGGTCAGAGGTTTGAGGGCCGTGTGGCTTCTGTGGTAACTAGTCCGCTCTGCTGCAGTGATGTGAAAGCAGACACAGAGAGTATGCATACAAATGGGCGTGGCTGAGGCCGGATAAAACTATTTGCAGGAATAGGTGGCAGGCCAGATTTGGCCCATGTGCTAACCTCTGGTTTATATATATGGTATCATACTGAGCTATCTTTCTTCTATGACTTGCTTTTTTTGTTTTTAATTGATGTATAGATGATTTATTGGGGTGGCCAAAAAGTTCATTTGGGTTTTTCATAAATCCATGGAGAAGGAAATGGCAGCCCACTCCAGTACTCTTGCCTGGAAAATTCCATGGACCGAGGAGCCTGGTAGGCTACAGTCCACGGGATCACAAAGAGTCGGACACGACTGAGCGACTTCAACTTTTCCTGCCTAGCCTAGGTGCTGTTGATGTGGCCCCTCCTTTTCTTGCTTCAAACTCCACCTTATCATTTTAGTCTGGTCCGACCCCCTAGACTAGCTCTCCAGACTCTAGACCCTCTTCTGCCCTTGACCCTATCCCTCCGTGTCCCCGCAGAAAATTTAAAAAAAAAAAAAGATTTTTTTAAAAATAGAGGTAATCAATTGTTCTTGCACCACTTGTTGACACGTGCACCTTCCCCACGGACCTGTATCGCCAGCGCCTGACGGACCGTGCACGCTCTGCTCAGACGCTCAGTCGTACCCAGCTCTTTGTGACCCTATGGGCTGGAGCTGGCCAGGTTCCTCTGTCCATGAGATTCTCCTGGCAAGAATACTGGAGCCGGGGAGCCATTTCCTCCATCGGGGATCTTCCCGAGCCAGGGATAGAACCCACATCTCTTATGTTTCCTGCATTAGCAGGCAGGTCCTATGTACCACTCGCGCCACCTGGGAAGCCATGTGTATCTTTGCTGGGCTCTCCCTTCTGTTCCCTCGACCTCTTTCAGTCTTAATTGCTTGCAAGAGTCCATCTCCCAGTTTTGATCTTCAAAGTTGGTTATTCTTGTTCTTCCTGATAAATTTTAGGAAATTTTATTTTTGTCTAATTTTTAAATAGTTTTTGTGAATTTTACTGAAGTTCCATCAAACTTTATAAACAGATATCAAAGGCTTTAAAAAAGACTAAGATTAAAATTATAATTTCTGAGAAACAGATTAAGGGTTCTCTGTTTTGCTGCCTTCTTATTTTTTCTGCTATAAATTATTTTCTTGCAGTACATAAAACATTTAAGACAAAGTAGCTTATTTTTCAGTCGCTATAAGTCATTCGGACCTATTATTCAGACCTGCTGGGGTGGTTAAAAAAGTTCTAATTTTCCATTGCTGGCACTGATTACTACCGGGCTTAACTTTTTTTATTATCTTTAGCTCCTACTTCCCTCTCAATTAGTTTCCCAACTGCCATTCCATAGTACATTTTTCTAGATGTTATTAGTACCTGTGTCTGGGAAAGGAAGCTATAAATTCAGACAAATTTAAAAAATCCTCTGTAGTAAGTTTCTCACTTGGAGCTTTATAATGCATTTCAGTATATCAAAGTCCCTCAGAAAGACCCTCAGTAAAGAAATATGTCTAATTTTGCTAACTCACCATTTCCAAATTTTTTGCATGCAGTAATTGTTTACTTTTTGCATACTGATTAATATCCTACAAAGAAAGTTCCACAGGACATCAGTTTGGGAAATGGTATATTTAAACTAACAAGGAAAAGACAAGAATTCAGATATTTCTGACTTCTACAAAACAAACCAATCAAAAAGCACCCAGCAAGCCTTTCCGAAATGCTTAAGTGATGCTTTTTTTAGCTTGGGGTCTTAGTGTTGACCTATACCTAATAAAACTTTTCCTTTAACTTGACAAAAGTTTTACTTTCCTTTTTATTTCAGCACTGAAATGAAAGAACAGGCAGCCGTCCCAGATTTATTCACCTCTCACTGTGAAAGCTATAGGAGTATTTGGCCTTATAAAAATACAAACCAAAGAAATGCATCTCTCTTATGCATGCTGGGCATTGAGCCCATGTTCTTGCTGCCAAGTGGCCTGAGGAGAACCAAAAAGCACACCAAAATTAAGTGACTTTTGTTTATATTTTCTCCCCTCTGCCCTGTTGATGCAGCAGGTATTAATCTGGTTGATGGACTGGCAGGGTGGCCCTGCTCAACTAAGGACAGCAGGGGAAGAGCAGGTCACTGCAGTCTCGGCAGACGCCTCAGACAGAGGACATTGGCCTTTCCTGGAAAACGCTTCTTTTTATAGGGTGTACTCCTCGCTGCTGTAGTGACGAGCACTCAACAGCACTCATGGGCAAGCTTTGGAGAGTCAGGCTCTTTCCAGGCAGCTAGGAAAAATACTGGCATTCCCTGTCTCTCTTTGAACTACATCTGACGTTTATTCCAACATTTGTTTATTAAGTGCTTACTGCGAACCAGGCGTGTGCTAATTGCTAGGGTTACCAAGGCCAGCCTCACAGTCCTGGAGAGCCTGAAAGTATAAATTAGAGGTTGGAGGCCGAGCGCCACAAGCACTGCCTGAAGTAGAACTGGGAAGACTCGGATCCTGACGTGAGCGATCGGGAATGCAAATCCCAAACAATGGGCACTCTGTGCTCCACAAGGCTGGAGACCTTCCCTTGTTTACTGTTGTGTCCTGAGCCTGGATTAGGCCTAGGGTCTCTCAACAAATATTATCGGCTATTGAATGAGCACGGGCTGGAGCCGTCTAGAATCATGATTTAGCTATGCATGAAACTTCTCCATTTTATCCCCTCCACTAGCTTGTCCAGCTTTTCCTTGACAGTGTCCCCCACAGATGCCATTCCATCCTTGACCTGCTACGTCTGGAAATCCTTCCTCACACTGTGCAGAAATCCACTCTCTCAGCTTTGCACCCAGAGATGTATATTTTACCCCCAGGACAACACAGAACATATAGAACAATTCCCTCCACTGGACTGTGTGTGCTTAGTCGCTCAGTCATGTCCGACTCTCTGTGACCCCGGGGACTGTGGCCCGCCAGGTTCCTCTGTCCATGGAGATTCTCCAGGCTAGAATCCTGGAGTGGGTTGCCATCCCCTTCTCCAGATTCCCTCCTTGACTACTTCTTGTTGTGAAAATTTCAACTCTACAGAAAAGCTAAAGGAATAGTATATTGAACATCCATATATACATTTCATCTATTCACCAATTATTAATATTTTCCTGTATTTACTGTTATATCTCTGTTTTTTAATGTTCATGAATTATTTGAGAGTATGCTGTAAACATAAGCCTGTGTCGCCTCTAATACATCTGCTTACATCTCCTAAGAATAAGGACATTCTCCCACATAACAGCTTTCCTATATACACCTAATCAGAGAAATAATAACAAAAAAATCTAAAATAAAGTTCATATTTAAATTTTCTTAATTATCCCCAAAGCATTTTTTTTAATCTAGATTTTAAAATTCCAGATTAAAAAAAAAAACAACCATAGTCTTTTAAAATCTAAAATCTTTTTAGCCTTTTTGTATTTTTCATATTACCTTTTCTTGGCCAGGGTTCCTATTACATAAATGACATCTATGTGCACTGCGAGAGCATCAGCTGGAGTCACAGAATGTCAGGCTGTCTCACCCGAGAGCGAGACAGATGGTGACAGGTATACAAGTTGGCCACTTGATTAACAATGTGATTACCAGAGCTCTTCATTGACAAAGGTACATTTTTCCTTTTATAATTAAAAACTTAAGTATTTCTTCTTCTACATGGATTTTAAAAAAATCATTGTTAGAATCTGTTGTCACTTAAAATTTTTGCTACTCGAATTGTCCAATTTGGCCAATGGGAGCCTCTTGAAGCTGCCTCCTAGGCCTTTTTGACATGACCCCAATGGTTGAGCACTTCCTACCTTCCTATCAGTAGGGTCCAGGCTTACCCGGACTTTCCCTTTCCCAGGATCTGGAATTAGCTATTCCTCTGAGGCTCCCTGGTTCTTCCTAGCAAATGGGAGCTAATGCTAGGAACAGCAATTATGAGAACAATTTTGCTAGTCTCTTCTACAGTCCTTCAGGTATTTG
The DNA here is from genome assembly GCF_963930625.1 of Muntiacus reevesi. Classification (NCBI taxonomy): domain Eukaryota; kingdom Metazoa; phylum Chordata; class Mammalia; order Artiodactyla; family Cervidae; genus Muntiacus; species Muntiacus reevesi. The sequence continues at coordinate 63,664,989 of NC_089261.1, forward strand.
AATCCAGTTATTTCTGTCTTATACCCCTTCCCAAACTTCCAAACCATGGCTAACTTCTCCCAATTCCTTAAACAAGTCTTCCTGTGACTTAGCTTTGACTTCTACCCAGCTCTTCTCTTTCACTTTCCCTCTCCCAACAACTCAGCTGTGGTCTTCTATCCCAGTGGTTCCCAACCTGGCTCTCCATCAGACTCACTCGCCACTTCTTTAATATACAGATTCCCATGATCTCCTCACTCCACACCTACTGAATGAGAATCTCTGGAGTAGATCATAGGATTCTGCTTTTAAGTACCTCAAGTAATATCGACAAAGCCAGTCCTATGCACACTTCAATTTCTCAAAGCCTTGTGGGCCCAGAATTGAATAGCATATCAAAAGTGTGGTCTCAGCTATCACTTTTCTTATACTGGACATTCTAGGTCTTTCAGCATAATTAAATCAATGCTGACATTTTGGGGGGCAGTGGAGGCAACAACATGAAATTTTTGACTCTTAATGAATGGATTTATTTATTTATTTTGTTCTTATTGGCTATGCTGTGGAGTTTGAGGGATTTCAGTTCACTGATCAGGGACTGAACCTGGGCCATGGCAGTGAAAGCCCAGAATCCTAACCCCTAGGCCACCAGGGAACTCCCCTCATGATGAATTTATGAAGAATTAAATCCTCAAGGTTTTTTCAAAAATATTGCTAAGTCACCTCTCCCCTACTGCTTCATGCTCCACTGATCTTTTAGCCATAGGGGTAAGGATTTACATTTGTTCCAATTAAAACTCATATTGCTTAATTCAATCAAACCTTCAGTATGTCAGGATCCTGATTTTATCATCCTAAGTATTTTTTACCCTTTCAACTTTATGTCACTCACAGTCAAGCATGCTGTCAAAGTCCTCTTACATTCTTTTTTTCTATTATTTTTTAAGTATTAAAAAAATCAATCTTACATAGTTTTCTATGATTATGGCTATCTAACTGTACGTGTTTGTCAAAACTCATAGAATCATACACCAAAAAGAGTGAATTTTAATGTATGTGAATTATACTTCTTCCCCAAAAAAACACCTCACATCCCAAGTACTTAGTTATATTTTCCTCCCAGATTAGATCTTAGTAACTTACTCTGATTGACAATCTCTGCAAAATGTACTGGAGCTTCTCTGGTGCTTCAGATGGTAAAGACTCTGTCTGCACTGCAGGAGATCTGGGTTCGACCCCTGGGTTGGGAAGATCCCCTGGAGAAGGAAATGGCAACCCACTCCAGTATTCTTGCCTGGAGAATTCCATGGACAGAGGAGTCTGGTGGGTTACAATCCAAGGGGTCTCAAAGAGTCAGACACGACTGAGCGACTAATAACACTATCACAATATAAAATGCAAAGAAAAAGTGATGAAATGTGGAATAAGGTGAAAATGATATTAAAAAGTTACAATCCTTCACAGAACTAGGTTAAAAAAATCAAAAAAGATCTGTCATTCTTGCCTAGAGAGTGGAAGTTAGACACTTTTCCACATATAAGTTTGACAAGTGTTAGTTGCTCAGTTATGTCCAACTCCTTGTGATCCCAGGGACTGTAGCCCCCCAGGCCTCTCTGTCCATGGGATTCTCCAGGAAAGAATACTGGAGTGGGTTTCCATTCCCTTCTCCAGGGGATGTTCTCAACCCAGAGATTGAACCCGGGTCTCCCACATTGCAGGCAGATTCTTTATCATCTGAGCTACCACCATCCCATATGTATGACAAGGATTTTAAAAAACACTCTTCAGTGTTGGTGAAGATCTCATAAGACACACTTCTCAGCATGAATAAGAGGCTGAAGGGATAGAATCTTCCTGGCCATTCAAAAATATCTAGTGAGAACTTAAAGAATTCAACTGGAATATACATATAGATAGATAGATAGATAGATAGATAGATAGATAGATAGATAGATAGATACTGATAAGCTCTAGAAAGAATTAATTACATCAAATTTTTAGCAGTAGCCTGCCATTTCCAGTTGATGAAAGACATTGTTTTTTTAAATGATTTCCACTTTAAAAAATAATTTTTAAATTTCTATAAGCCCATGCTAGCTTTATACATAATTAGAAAAAAAAGCAGTACACATTTATAAAAATACCAATTAAAGAAAGTGGAGGGAAATAAACCACAAAAGAAAAGAAACAGGGATAAAATAATTTTCTGTAAAAATATACCTGTCACTGACACAAATTCTCAAAATAAAACATGTCTTCCAGGTAGTCAATACTTTTTAAAGAATGTTTGTTCTGAGAATGAACAGTATTTCCCTTGTGAAGCCTGAGGGCCATGGAAGATTCAAATATACAGTGTTTCAAAAAGGTACAGTTGCACTTCTTCCAAATAATATTTCCTAAAAGAGAAGCTATATACAGAGTTATTAAATACTATAACTATAAATTCATACCTTGAAGAACGATGCTCTGGTTTATTTCGTTCGTTTCGATCTGTAAAGAAAGAAGACAGTTATATTTTTTAAATGCTCTTTAGAAGTCTTAGAAAAGAAGTTCTTAAATACCAGCTGCCATACCATCAGATTTCACAAAGGACTGTTCAAAGGTTGCTGTCTTCCCCTACATAAGGCGCTCCTTCAGAGTTGAGAGGATTTGTCTGACAGAGGAGTTATGAAAGATACAAAGAAGGACAGGCATATAAAGTTTTTACAGTTTGTTAAAAATCATCTACTTAGAAAATATATCATTACATGTATTATTTCATTTTCAAAGATCTTTGCTGTTTTAACACTTTGCTAAAACCAAAACAAGTTTAGCTAAGGAAAGAAAGTAAGGAAACTGAAAAGCCACAAATTACTCAGCTCAAAAAAATCATTCCATGAATCATGGTTGGCAAAAGCTTCTAACAGGATGGGGAGGGGAAAGAAATGAGCAGTCAGCTACATCTGCAAATACACTGAGACCAGTACAGCCTCCTCCTTAACTCTCTATCACCCAGAACTTTTCAGAAGTTGGATTTCCGTGTTTCACAGAAAATTGGGTCTAATGGGCTACAGGGCAGAGGTTCTCGACCAGGGGCGATTCTGCTCCTCCTCCCCAAGGGGACACCTGGCAACGCCAGGAAATAGTCTGTGGTTGTCACAGTTCAGGAGGAAGGAGATACTGGCGTCTGGCGGGCAGAGACCAGGGATGCTACTAACCACTACAACAAAGAATAATCTCACCAAAAATGTCAACAGTGTTAAAATGGAGAAATCCTGCTACAGAATAAGAGGCCAAAGCCTAGCTGCTAGACGTTTTTAAAAGTGCCTCTACATACTACTCTAAAACGTGTTTCATCAACCTGAAGACTATTATATATAAGAGAAAGAACCACAAAACCCACAGGTTGTCCTTTTTTTTTTACTAATAATTTTTCCTTCAGTACATGCTTAAAAATAAATGAAGTAGCAAGATAGCAGTGTTAATGAAAAACTAACAACAGAAAGCAATGGGTAAAAAAAGAAGAAGAAGAAAGTTAGCAACGGGTAAAACCACAATAAAATCTTATAGAATGACTTTTAAAAATCCTATGCAAGATTACCAAAAGGTAGCTTTCGAAACTATCTTCTGAATTAACACTAACATGATACGATTTAGTGGCTAAACAAAGATTACACTGGAATCCTTTCTTCCCCCCTTAATTTTACTGCTGATGCAGCAGCATAAAGATAACGAAAACATTCTCTAAAATTTCTGAAGAAATTTTATGAGAAACTTATGAAAGAAAATGAATCAGATTTACATAGTCAAATACAAATTCTTTCTGAATGGGTACTTAAAAAGAAATGTCTTTTTAAACCAAGGAGTTAGCACACAGGAAGATACTGTCCTCTGAAAAGCTGACAAGGAGAAAGACCCACAATAAAACATATTTGTTTAGCTAAGGCTCTCCCAAACACATGAGGTTAATACGCTTCTGGTTCCAATTTCTCTACACAGTGACTTAGTGTTACTGCCACTTTTAAAACTTTTAATTTAACTTAGTTTACCCCTCCTCTAAATAAAAGTCTAGTTTTTCATTTGTTGAGTACTACAAAATTTAAAGTCAAGAATACAGCGCACATGTTAAACCATTTTTTACTGTTCCTCTTCAGCTTTTAGCCTGTTAGTTTTGCTAACAAAAGTAAAGCATACTGTCTCAAAGTAAAGCCAGAAACTAGATGCACATCAGCTATCCTCATAACAAAGTAATAGCTCTTACCTGTAACTAAGATGAGCTAAGTCTGCCCGTAATACAATTTGCTGCGGCTGGTGTCTTAGTTTCATATAGCTCATTTAGGCACGTAATAGCGAATTCCCCTACAAATCTTCCTAGTCATACAACTCACAGGAGGAGGGGAGAAACAGAGTCACGATGCATGTAAACAAGACTCAGCCTCCAAGGTTCCCTCCAGGGCCTGTTCTGATTGGCAGATGTGCTGTGATCAGTCTGCACAGCTGGAATGCAGCCATTCAGGAAGCAAATGGCTCATAGTTCTCCTTCATTCTTGCTTAAAACAGGAAATTCTACCAACATTCTAATACTTTCTGCTCCAAGAAAATACAAATACCTTCCCACTGTACTTCCCAGTGGAGAAGTAATTAAAATTGGAGAAAATAACTTGATAATTTGTTGGAGGACATTTTAAACGTTTCCTCCCAAATTCACTCTTAGTGTACACATGTTATATTTCCACATAAATATGCATACACAGTGCTTATAATATGTTACTCTTAAGACCCATATATTTGATAATTTGAGGGTAAGGGTAAATTATCCATTACTTAAAGTATTCCCCCATCTTGGCTCTTGGCAATGGAAAACAAATTAAGATTCATGTTCTTGGCTTAAGCCTTTTTCTTAAAATACACAAATAACTGGACTTCACATTTTTCCATAAGCCATCTTTTAGCTTGAAAACATATAAATATATACTGTGTGCATGTTGTGTGTCTGCATTTTAATATACTTATTTTAAGCAAAGTAATTCTCATGATAGCCGACACTATTGTGCAATTGTCAAGAAATACATTACTGTTAATGCTGAATTTCTGGCAAAATAATAAGTGGTTATTTTGATCCAAAAGCTGAGACTGAACAAAACAAAGCACTGAGGGTAGATCCAGAATCTGGATCTTGCCAACGATAATAAAACATTTGGATTAAAATTCCCTTAAGAAAAATGAGAACAGATCTATAGCAAACATGGACACTTCATCTTGACTACATACAGTGCTTTTTAAGCGTATGGTTTCTATTTATTTCAAATCAAGTATTCTTTGGCATATTCCCCCCAATTTTTCAGAGTTCTAAGTTTTAAATAATTATGAGAGAAAATACTTGCAAAGGCTTTCCAAATCTTTACATACTTAGATAATTTACTAGTCCAAAGCCTCACCATTTCCACAAAGAAAAGAGTTACGGAAAATAAGAATGGCCTTTTTCAATTATGGTTTTCTCAGGGTATATGCCCAGTAGTGGGATTGCTGGGTCATATGGTAGTTTTATTCCTAATTTTAAAAGAAATCTCCATATTGTTCTCCATAGTGGTTGCATCAATGTACATTTCCAACAACAGTGCAAGAGGGTTCCCTTCTCTCCACACCCTCTCCAGTTTTTATTGTTTGTAGATTTTTTTTTTTTGAAGATAGCCATTCTGACCGGTGTGAGGTGATACCCCATTGTAGTTTTGATTTTCACTGGCAGAAGCGAACACAGTATTACAAAGCAACTATCCTCAATTAAAAATAAATTCAAAAAAAGAATGGCCTAACTCTAAAATTTAGTTACCCAACGCTGCACATTTCCAGTGGACAATGCACTAGCTCCAGGGGCCGAGGCTGGCAGTATACTTTCAAGGTGAAAGTCAGCATGGCTGGATGGCTGTGTGAAAGTGTGCAGCTTTGTAGGTTTAAGTCACTCACTCTCTCTCCCTCACACACACACACACATACACGCCATGCAAGAGACAGAGAGAGACCTTAGACTTCCTGCTCCCACTCATCCACATCTCCTGGTTAATAAAGCTCATTGAGGAAATGGAAGAACACCCTGAAAGAACAACAAAGGCAGAACATAGGCAGAACTGGCGCAAAGGGTGTTCAAGACTCTGTATGTGTGGGTGTTGTAGGGACAACTGAGGAGGCAGTGGGCAAGAAAGCCAAGAGTCAGGACAGGCTGGGAAGCTTCCACGGCTCTGAGAGCTCCAGATGACCAAATCTTCCTGCCATGATGACTCCTGGTCCTAAGTAATCTGGACATTCAGGATCCCAATGTTTATATATTTATATGGTATACCACACCATTGTAGAAATAGGCCCTTATACTGGCAGGGACAGCTTTTTGGAAATGGAGAGAGAGATTCTACTACTGCTAATTATTCAGGGTGATTCTGAATCTAATAGGATAACACTTTGAAATGAATATAACAAAAATGCAGATGTCCTCTTTTGCTTTGATAAAAAGAAGAATGGCCAACTCAGAACTTAGTAGAATCTACTCTAAGAAATGTGGGCTTTGAGAATCTGGCTCTAATCAATTAACTAGAGAGAAAAATCAAACCCCATTGGGTCAGGACTTATATTACTAGCTCAAGTGGGCAACAAAAGGTCCTAGGTCATTCTTTGAAATTTGTGGGAAGACTCAGTCCCCAGGAGTGAAAATACATCGACACACTCAAAATAGAGTAGGAGTCTCTCTTGTATTTCATACTGGAGTGCTAATATCTCTCTTTAGAATGACTATTATCTGTAAAGGGATTCTGCATCAGACTTCCAAGCATTACTTACACATTCCAGCTTGGAAGTATATATGAATACTTTATGTTATTTTAAAGAATGATCAATGCCAGTCAGTATTAACTGAAACATCTACATGTTCTGGAGAAGAATTCTTTGCACCTTATGGCAAACAGAATAAATAAAATAATGAATTCCTCCATGAGAAGAGAGAAGATACTCAGTGTTCACAAATCTTACCCTAATGACTCTTTAAAAGATGGCAAAACTGGTTCTCCTCAATAGTACATGGATGGAATTTTACATATCTCAGATGAGAGTTTCAGAGGCTTTCCTAAAATCTTTAAATGCCATTTCCTGAGAAAATGACAAATATGTTTACTAGGAAGGAATCCAGGATTCATTATACAAATTACTGACACAAGTTAACACCTAGTCACCTCCTCTTTCTACTTAAAATTCCACACTTTGTTCAGGTGTACTTCCAAACTGATTTTTAGCCACTTTTGAGACTCCCACAGTGACTAATATCAGTTCACTTCAGTACAGTTCAGTTGCTCAGTTCTGTCTGACTCTTTGAGACGTCATGGACTGCAGCACACCAGGCCTCCCTGTCCACCACCAACTCCTGGAGTTTACTCAAACTCAGGTCCATTGAGTCAGTGATACCATCCAATCATCTTATCCTCTGTCCTCCCCTTCTCATCCTGCCTTCAATCTTCTCCATAATCAGGGTCTTTTCAAATGAGTCAGTTCTTCACATCAGGTGGCCAAAGTATTGGAGTTTTAGCTTCAACATCAGTCCTTCCAATGAACATCCATGACTGATTTCCTTTAGGACAGACTGGTTGGATCTCCTTGCAGCCCAAAGGACTCTCAAGAGTCTTCTCCAACACCACAGTTCAAAAGCATCAATTCTTCAGTGCTCAGCTTTCTTTATAGTTCAAATATCACACCCATACATTACTACTGGAAAAAGCACAGCTTTGACTAGACGGACCTTTGTTGGCAAAGTAATGTCTCTGCTTTTTAATATGCTGTCTAGGTTGGTCATAACTTTCCTTCCAAGGAGCAAGTGTCTTTTAATTTCATGGCTGCAGTCACCATCTGCAGTGATTTTCGAGCCCCCCAAAATAGTCTGTCACCGTTTCCACTGTTTCCCCATCTATTTGCCATGAAGTGACGGGACCGGACGCCATGATCTTCGTTTTCTGAATGTTGAGCTTTAAACCAGCTTTTTCACTCTCCTCTTCCACTTTCATCAAGAGGCTCTTTAGTTCTTCTTCACTTTCTGCCATAAGAGTGGTGTCATCTGCATATCTGAGGTTATTGATATATTTCTCCCAGCAATCTTGATTTCAGCTTGTGCTTCATCCAGCCCAGCATTTCTCATGATGTACTCTGCATAGAAGTTAAATAAGCAGGGTGACAGCATACAGCCTTGACATACTCCTTTCCTGATTTGGAACCAGTCTGTTGTTCCATGTCCAGTTATAAATGTTGCTTCCTGACCTGCATACAGATTTCTCAAGAGGCAGGTCTGGTGGTTTGGTATTCCCATCTCTTTCAGAATTTTCCACAGTTGTTGTGGTCCACACATTCAAAGACTTTGGCATAGTCAATAAAGCAGAAATAGTTTTTCTGGAACTCTCTTGCTTTTTTGATAATCCAACAGATGTTGGCAATTTGATCTCTGGTTCATCTGCCTTTTCTAAAAGCAGCTTGAATATCTGGAAGTTCACGATTCATGTACTGTTGAAGCCTGGCTTGGAGAATTTTGAGCATTACTTTGTTAGCATGTGAGATGAGTGCAATTGTGAGCATTCTTTGCACTAGAATAGTAGTTTGAGCAATCTTTGGCATTGCCTTTCTCTGGGATTGGAAGGAAAACTGACTTTTTCCCGTCCTATGGCCACTGCTGAGTTTTCAAATTTGCTGGCATATTGAGTGTAGCACTTTCACAGCATCATCTTTTAGGATTTGAAATAGCTCAACTGTAACTCCATCACCTCCACTAGCTTTGCTCGTAGTGATGCTTCCAAAGGCCCACTTCACTTCGCATCCCAGGATGTGTGGCTCTACCTGAGTGATCACACCGTTGTGATTATCTGGGTCATGAAGATCTTTTTTTTTTGTACAGTTCTTCTCTGCATTCTTGCCACCTCTTCTTAATATCTTCTGCTTATTTTAGATCCATACTATTGTGCCCATCTTTGCATGAAATGTTCCCTTGGTATCTCTAATTTTCTTGAAAAGATCTTTAGTCTTTCCCATTCTATTGTTTTCCTCTATTTCTTTGCATTGATTGTTGACAAAGCCTTTCTTACCTCTTCGGGCTATTCTTTGGAACTCTGCATTCAAATGAGTATATCTTTCCTTTTCTCCTTTGCCTTTTGCTTCTCTCCTATTCACCGCTATTTGTAAGTGACTAGTATATTGTTCTTTTAAATGGTAAACTTTCAATACATATACTGGATTGGCCAAAAAAGTTGGTTTGTATTTTTCTGTAACAGCTTATGAAAAACCCGAATGAGCTTTTTGGCCAACCCAATATATCTGTTGTTCTTGAACTTAAGAAAGTTACTACTCTCTTAATCCAAGGAATGAAAGACTTCTGTGAGTGATGTTTACACAGCACTCCCATGCTTCTGTGGGTAAGTGGAAAAGTCTGATTGACAGGACTGCCAATACTGATGCCTTTCATTAATTCTAATTATTAAATGCCTCAACTCATGCAAAGGCAGCACACTAATCACAGGGAGCGGGAATCAGAGACAGAAGGGAAGTTTTGTCAACATATGAGTTAGGCTTCAGTAAAGAAGCAGACTGCCTCTGGAATCTGTTTTTTCCTTCCCATGCCCACTGCTTTTGCCTACATTTCAGGTTATGATCAGCACTTGTCTGGATGGTGATATCTTTGACTCAATTTTTGGTTCCTGTCTCATCCTCTCCAATTCAGGTGTATTGCTTGGCCAGATAAATCCATGCCTCAGAAAAATTACAAATCACTATGTGCCCTAGATCCTGAGAGAATTCTATGCGGTAATGACAGATGCATCCTTAGAACCTTGCCTGTGCATTCTGAGTACTCAGTAAATGTCAGCCGCCATCTAGGGTTAAAAAGACAGTTATTAACTAGAAGTAGTGACTAGTACTATTAACAAATAGCTGACTAGTAAGGAGCAACTGTTGCGCTTTGTGGGAGCAGCCGTGAAGAGATATCCCATGTCCAAGGTAAGAGAAACCTAGTAAGATGGTAGGCACTGAGAAAGGGCATCAGAAGGCAGACAGATTGAAACCACAATAACAGAAAACGAACCAATCTAAACACATAGACCACAGCCTTGTCTAACTCAATGAAACTAAGCCATGCTGTGTAGGGCCACCCAAAATGGACGGGTCATGGTGGAGAGTTCTGACAAAATGTGGTCCACTGGAGAAGGGTATGACAAACCACTTCAGTATTCTTCCCTTGAGAACCCCATGAACAGTATGAAAACGCAAAAAGATAGAACACTGAAAGATGAACTCCCCAGGTTGGTAGAATAACTCCAGAAAGAATGAAGAGATGGAGACAAAGCAAAAACAACACCCAGTTGTGGATGTGACTGGTGATGAAAGCAAGGTCTGATGCTGTAAAGAGCAATATTGCATAGGAACCTGGAATGTTAGGTCCATGAATCAAGGCAAATTGGAAGTGGTCAAACAGGAGATGGCAAGAGTGAATGTTGACATTTAAGGAATCAGTGAACTAAAATGGACAGGAATGGGTGAATTTAACTCAGATTATATCTACTACTGTGTGCAAGAATCCCTTAGAAGAAATTGAGTAGTCATCATAGTCAACTACCATTGATGAACTACCATTCAATATCATGGTATCCCGAGTCTATGCCCTGACCAGTAATGCTGTAGAAGCTGAAGTTGAAGGGTTCTATGAAGACTTACAAGACCTTCTAGAACTAACACCCAAAAAAGGTGTCCTTTTCATTATAGGGGACTGGAATGCAAAAGTAGAAGTTAAGAAACAGCTGGAGTAACAGGCAAATTTGGCCTGGGAGTACCGAATGAAGCAGGGCAATAGAGTTTTGCCAAGAGAACACACTGGTCATAGCAAACACCCTCTTCCAACAACACAAGAGAAGACTCTACACGTGGACATCACCAGATGGCCCAACACCGAAATCAGATTGATTATATTCTTTGCAGCCAAAGATAGAGAAGCTATATACAGTCAGGAAAAACAAGACCAGGAGCTGACTGTGGCTCAGATCATGAACTCCTTATTGCCAAATTCAGACTTAAATTGAAGAAAGTAGGGAAAACCACTGGACCATTCAGGTATGACCTAAATCAAATCCCTTACGATTATACAGTGGAAGTGAGAAATAGATTTAAGGGATTAGATCTGATAGACAGAGTGCCTAATGAACTATGAACAGAAGTTCGTGACATTGTACAGGAGACAGGGATAAAGACCATCCTCAAGAAAAAGAAATGCAAAACAGCAAAATGGCTGTCTGAGGAGGCCTTACAAATAGCTGTGAAAAGAAGAGAAGCCAAAAGCAAAGGAGAAAAGGAAAGATATACCCATTTGAATGCAGAGTTCCAAAGAATAGCAAGGAGAGATAAGAAAGTCTTCCTCAGTGGTCAGTGCAAAGAAATAAAGGAAAACAATAGAATGGGAAAGACTAGAGATCGCCTCAAGAAAATTAGAGATACCAAGGGAACATTTCTTGCAAAGATGGGCTTAATAAAGGACAGAAATGGTATGGACCTAACAGAAGCAGAAGATATTAAGAAGAGGTGGCAAGAGTACACAGAAGAACTGTACAAAAAGACCTTCATGACCCAGATAATCACATGGTGTGACCACTCACCTAGAGTCAGAGATTCTGGAATGCGAGTCAGGTGGGCCTTAGGAAGAATCACTATGAACAAAGCTACTGGAGGTGATGGAATTCCAATTGAGCTGTTTCAAATCCTAAAAGATGATGCTGTGAAAGTGCTACACTTAATATGCCAGCAAATTTGGAAAACTCAGCAGTGGCCACAGTATTAGAAAAGATCAGTTTTCCGTCTAATACCAAAGAAAGGCAATGCCAAGGAATGTTCAAACTACCACACAATTGCACTCACCTCACATGCTAGCAAAGTAATGCTCAAAATTCTCCAAGCCAGGCTTCAGCAATACATGAACCATGAACTTCCAGATGTTCAAGCTGGTTTTAGAAAAGGCAGAGGAACCAGAGATCAAATTGCCAACATCTGCTGGATCACGGAAAAAGCAATAGAGTTCCAGAAAAATATCTATTTCTACTTTATTGGCTACGCCAAAGCCTTTGACTGTGTGAATCATAATAAACTGTGGAAAATTCTGAAAGAGATGGGAATACCAGACCACCTGACCTGCCTCTTGAGAAATCTGTATGCAGGTCAGGAAGCAACAGTTAGAACTGGACATGGAACAACAGACTGGTTCCAAATTAGGAAAGGAGTATGTCAAGGCTGTATACTGTCACCCTGCTTATTTAACTTCTATGCAGAGTACATCATGAGAAATGCTGGGCTGAAGGAAGCACAAGCTGTAATCAAGATTGCTGGGAGAAATATAAATAACCTCAGAAATGCAGATGACTCCACCCCATGGCAGAAAGTGAAGAAGAGCTAAAGAGCCTCTTGATGAAAGTGAATAAGGAGAGTGAAAAAGTTGGCTTAAAGCTCAACATTCAGGAAACTAAGATCATGGCATCCGGTCCCATCACTTCATGGCAAATGGATGGGGAAACAGTGGAAACAGTGACAGACTTTATTTTTGGGGCTCCAAATACACTGCAGATGGTGATTGCAGCCATGAAATTAAAAGACACTTGCTCCTTGGAAGGAAAGTTATAACCAATCTAGACAGCATATTAAAAAGCAGAGACATTACTTTGCCAACAAAGGTCCATCTAGTCAAGGCTATAGGCTTTCCAGTAGTCATGTATGGATGTGAGAGTTGGACTATAAAGAAAGCTGAGCACTGAAGAACTGATGCTTTTGAACTGTGGTGTTGGAGAAGACTCTTGAGAGTCCCTTGGACTGCAAGGAGATCCGATCAGTCCATCCTAAAGGAGATCAGTCCTGGGTGTTCACTGGAAGGACTGATGTTGAAGCTGAAACTCCAATACTTTGGCCACCTGATGCGAAGAGCTGACTCATTGGAAAAGACCCTGATTATGGGAAAGATTGAAGGCGGGATGAGAATGGGATGACAGATGATGAGATAGTTGGATGGCATCACCAACTCAATGGACATGAGTTTGAGTAAACTCTGGGAGTTGACCATGGACAGGGAGACCTGGCCTGCTGGGGTCCATTGAGTCGCAAAGAGTCGGAGATGACTGAGCGACTGAACTGAACTGAGTGACTGGTACTGAACATTAGTTGATTACATAAGTTACCTAACCTCTCTAAACCTCAGTTTTTTCATCTACACATGGGAAAGAATTTTATCTTTATAGAGTTTTTGTGCAGATAAATGAACTAAAAGGTATAAGGAGCTTAGCTCAGTATTTGGAACACAAACTTGATGACTCTAATTCTGTTATGACTATTCTTACTGTCTTCCATGCCTGGCTCAAGAACTACCTTCTTCATGAAACCACCCTTGACTCTTCTTTCTCTTCAGCATCCTTGTATTAGTTTCCTATCACTGATGCTGAAGCTGAAGCTACAATATTTTGGCCACCTGATGTGAAGGGTCGACTCATTAGAAAAGACCCTGTTGTTGATAAAGACTGAAGGCAGGAGGAGAAGGGGATGACAGACAACGAGATAGTTGGATGGCATCACTGACTCAATGCACATGAGTTTGAGCAAGCTCTGGGAGATGGAGAAGGGCAGAGAAGCCAGACATGTTGAAGTTCATGGGGCCACAAAGATTTGGAGATGACTGAGTGGCTGAGCAACAAGAACAACAATCACTGCTGTAAGAAATTAACTTAAAACTTGGTGGCTTAAAACAACAAAGATGTATTTATTATCTTACAGAAAGTTATAATAGGTTTTACTAGGCTAAAATCGAGGTGTGTGCAAGGCTATATTCCGTCTGGAGTTTCTAGGGGAGTGTCAGTTTCCCTGCCCTTTTCAACTTCTTGGGGTCACCTGCATTCCCTGGGCTTGTGGTCCCTTCCTCCAACAATGTAGCATCTTTAAATCTCTGGCTTCTTCTGTCTCCCTTTTCCAATGTATAGATTCCTTATTATTGATTACATTGGGCCTGCTGGGATAATCCAAAATAACACTACCTCAAGATCAGTGGATAAGGAAACTTGTTCTTCTTTGCCATGCGATATAACCCAGTCACAGGTTTTGGGGATTAGACCATGACATCTTCAAGGGGGGAGCATCATTCTACCTAACACATCCTATCAGAACTCTTACACAAGCTCTACCATTCACTTGACATTGAGCAATACCAAATAATGCTGTATTATTATTTAGTATCAGGCATGTTCTACCACCTTTCAGTGTGGATGATGAAAGTAGGACCCAGACTCTGCACCCTCTGCAAATGTCTGTTGATAATGGTAACATCCAAAGCCTTCTCAATTCCTTCCGCCTGCATCCTTCAGGCTATAGTTGGTTCCTTGATATATCTGACGTTGCTAAAAAAGGTGTTTCCTTAAAATTCCCATTTTAAATTCCCAGGTGGCGCTAGTGGTAAAGAATCTGCCTGCCAATGCAGGAAATGTAAGAGAAGTGGGTTAGATCCCTGGGTTGGGAAGACACCCTGAAGGAAATGACAACCCACTCCACTATTCTTGCCGGGAAAAGTCCATCGGCAGAGGAACCTGGTGGGCTATAGACCATGGGGTCACACAAAGAGTCAGACACGACTGAGCACACACACAGAAGTCCCATAATTTTTACACTCTAGTGGTTTGAGTCATCTTGCACTAAAATGACCCACATTTGGTCTATTCTTTTGTCTCAAAGTAGCTCTCACCAAACCAAACTCCACACAGAAGATGAAAACCTACACAGCACATTTGAACTAGAAGAAGAATCAGCTATTTGATACCAGGCTGCTACTTCTTTTCAATAATTCTTCCTTCAAATAGTTCAACAATTTTGATTGTTGAGCGCAACTTACTACTTTTTCTGATTTTTATGTCAGTTTCAGAGGTGAAAATTGGAGCCACCATACACACTGCCCCTTTTCACCCCAAAGTGAATTCAGCAGAAATGTTAGGAAGATGGGCATTCCATCAGTGCCACTAAGGGCCTGGGAGGAAGGCGGCGAGGGGACCAGATGGAAGCAGGCTTCACAGCAAGGTGTCCTCAACCCTCACTGCTGCTCCCACCGCAAGCTCCCTCCTGAGTCTCTTAGTAATTACTTTCATAACTCTTCTTATTACAGAATCTCACTTTTTTCAGCAAGTGAAACTTGTGATTTAAGAAGGGATAAAGAGACCTTATAGTTAAGTATAAATCTTTATTCCCCCTACTGCCAAATTAAAAATATTAGACCCATATTTAAAATACTAGGGGCACTCCTATGGGCTTTTCTAAAGGAGGTGTAAATTTTGCCTGGAATAAGATATGCTTCAAGAAAGGTAACCTGAGGAAGTGACCCAATAACAGGGATTGCTTTCAGTATTTCCCAATTTATTAATATAAAAACCTCTAGGGTAGTTACAAAGCATATTAGTACCTCAAAGTCTCTAAAAAATCTTGCAGTTCACATTTTTGTTTACCTTTGTTTAACTAGCATGTCCCAAATTAATTTTAGGGTGAAACGCTTCTTACAAAATCAGACTTGATACCTGGTGCCTTAGTATGACCAGCGTTATCTCATTATCACCACGCTCTCCTCCGGGAACCCAAGGTTCCTTTACAAAGTTAGCATTTGCAGCTCTGTGTCCAGCACCACGTTTGACATGTGGCACTTCTCTAATGAACTGAACTCCGGCTGGGATAGGGCCAGCACGGTACCCAAGCAGGTCAAACTCTGATCTTTGAAGATTATATTAAATGTGTCCTTCCTTTAACCCCATCACTTATTTATCTTTGACTTTGCATTGTTTGGGTTAATTTGTGCATTTTAGAATTAAAGGTTCCACAAAAAGAGATGACTGCATGTAGTGCCTCTGGGTCTCTACTAATGGGTGGCAGTCATGATGGGAAATCAGCTGCTATTTCACGATGACAACCTAGAGGTTAAGAGCACTCTAGATCGATGGGCCTTGTTTTGAGTTCTTGCTCCACTGTTTATTACCTGAATGACCTTAGGAAGGTAGCAGCCTTTGGAAGTCTCAGCATCCACGTCTGTAAAAGGTGGGAAAATCACCATAGTAGCACGCATCTCATCATACTGAATGAGGATTAAATGAAGAGAGGCATATTAAGGATGGTGCGGTGGCTGAACATGATAAATGCTCAATAAATGTTCACTACTATGATGATAATATGAGGGATACACAATATTCACAGGGTTCAAAATATTGTGGGTAGAATTATCCAAAAGGTAATCATCCTTTGTCCAATATGGATTATTTTAATTCTGTAGGATTTTTTTCTGGCCTATTACTGGTCAAGAGGGCAGGAATGTACTAATTAATAATTTCCAAGTCTCCCTCATCTAGCAGCTCCAGTCTCTTTCCCTTTCCCCTTCTTTTGAACCAAGGGCTACTATGAAAAATTAATAAATATGATTTTCACTTTTTTTCATTTTCCCATTGCAGCCTCTGACAGAAGTGATAAATAAGCCCTAAAAGTAAGCAGCAGAAGGGAGAGAAAGAACTAAAAGGCAGACAGAGGTAGTTCCTTCAGGATGAAAACCTGTGCCCACCAAGCATCACCACCCCTCCCATCCTTCCGTCTTTTCTGGTTAAAGTTCATTCTGAGGGTGTTAAGCCCTCAAAGTCATTTTCTGAGACTCAAGAATTCTAATATGAATTTCCTGAGGAGTATGAATGAGTGATGTAAAGAAAGAAACTAAATAGATTAAATACAGATACTGTATCTGTTTCTGAAATTATTGAAATCTGCTTCCATATTTTAGGATGGTATGGATTTCTTTCACAAGCATCCAGAAAACAAAGATTAAATGTGCTATTTCAAGTTATCAAAGGAGAGGTAACATCTCTAACCATAGGTTGCCTTTTCAGCTATTAGGGTAAAAATAAAGATGATTTATTCCCCCCTTTAAGGACTGCTGATGCTGCAGCTGCTGCTAAGTCGCTTCAGTCGTGTCGGACTCTCTGCAACCCCATAGACGGCAGCCCACCAGGCTGGGATCCCACCGTCCCTGGGATTCTCCAGGCAAGAATGCTGGAGTGGGTTGCCATTTCCTTCTCCAATGCATGAAAGTGAAAAGTGAAAGTGAAGTCGCTCAGTCGTGCCCGACTCTTCGCCACCCCATGGACTGTAGCCTACCAGGCTCCCCTGTCCATGGGATTTTCCAGGCAAGAGTACTGGAGTGGGGTGCCATTTCCTTCTCCACCCTTTAACGGCAAAAGGTCCAATCTCACATCTCCCCTTCCTTTAGTTCAGGATGATTTTGAAGATGTCGCAACAAGGTTTTACCTTTCTAGAACTGACTCTGCAAAGTGAGCAAATAACAGAAACCACTGTAACCAAGAAAATCCATTACCTGGGGAAGCAGGAAACAAAGGGAAGATCACACTATCCAAATAGCGGGCACATCACTCTGGTGAGCGAACCTCCTACATAGCTGAGAAGTTTCTGATCTGAATCTTCAAACAGATTTTTATCCACAGTGGGGGAGTCTTGGCCTCTTATCTGAAATGATGAAAAAGGTCAGGCCACATCCAAGCCTTGCCACATCACCTTACAGAAGGGTAGAGAATGTATTCTCTGCACAACAGCACGTGGCTTCCTGCAAGTTCCAGCCCATCTGGCTCCTTCCTCTCCATTCCGTTAACAAGCTGCCACCCACACCAGCACCTCCACAGTGCTGCCAGGACACAGACAGGAGCATGCCCAGGAGCCTCCTCTGCTCTTCAGCTGTGTGGCTCAGTTCTTCCTATTCACAGTTCTCAACACACATGACCTTCGGGTGAGAGGAAGCTCCAGAGGCATCTGCCATCTCTGCTTGAAGCCGTATGTTTCCCACGGGCAGAAATAATGCTTCCCCTCCACTCCCACCAACAGACATAGTGCCCCGGACCTGCTGGCACTTAGCACATTTTGACTCACGTTAGAATTCTAATCAGAAGATACGGTACATACATAAAAGGGAACATTACTCAGCCATAAAAAGGAACAAAACTGGGTCATTTGTAGAGATGTGGACAGACACACAGAGTGAAGCAGTCAGAAAAATAAATACCATATATTAAGGCATATATGTAGAACCTAGAAAATGGTACAGATGAACCTATTTGCAGAGCAGGAATAGAGATGCAGATGTAGAGAATGGACCTGTGGACACAGCGGCAGAAGGAGAGGGAGGCGCGAGTTGAGAGAGTAGGACATATACACACTACATATACACACAGAGCATGGACATATACACACTACCATGTGTAAAACAGATAGCTAGTGAGAAACTGCCATATGACATAGGGAGCTCAGGGCTTCTCTGGTGACTCAGCAATGCAGGAGATGCGGGTTCAATCCCTGGGTCAGGAAGATTCCTGGAGAATTCCCTACCCACACCAGTATTCTTGCCTGGGAAATCCCCTGGCAGGCGACAGCCCATGGAATTGCAAGAATCACACAATGACTTGGGAGCTAAACAACTGGGAGCTCAGCTCGGTGCTCTGTGATGACCTAGAGGGTGAGATGGGGACGGAATGGGAGGAAGGCGATATTTGTGTACATAAAACTGACTCATGCTCTAATACAGCAGAAACTAACACCACATTGCAAAGCAATTACACTCCAATTAAAAAAAACAAAATCAATAAAAACTGCCCTTTATGTATGTCTTCATGCTCTGAGTTCCTCCAGGACAAGGCCTTGTATACCCTGTAATGCCTGGCAGAGCCACTTACACACAGGAGGTAAACGGAAGTATCTGTTACTGAATACACTGGTATGAAACCTCCCCAGCACCTCTGCAAACTGGACAGGCTTTGTGTTGCTTTGTGGTTTTTTTGGAGGGGACAGCAGGCAACAGCTGTTATTAATTCATAGAGAAGAGATTGTGAGTTACCATGGGAAGACTTCAAATAATTTTGATTTGGAATGGAAGCATTTTGAAGTGCTACTTCAGAATTGCAGAATTAGTAGAAACATATTCATATGATTAAAAATGCACTGCTTAAAGTTGGGGTGGGGAGGCAATGCAATTATCACAAAAAAGCACAGGAAGCTGCACAAAGGGCTCATTTCTGTGGGTCCCAGGTCACAAAAAACAACTGAGATCCATTCGAGAACTGGCTATTAGTATGCCAACACCACCACCAATGACAGCTGTTACTCATCTCAGTTCAGTTAAGTTGCTCAGTCATGTCTGACTCTGCGACCCCAGCATACCGGGCCTCCCTGTCCATCACCAACTCCCAGAGTTTATTCAAACTCACGTCCATTGAGTCGGTGATGCCATCCAACCATCTCATGCTCTGTTGTCCCCTTCTCCTCCTTTCTTCAAGCTTTCCCAGCATCAGGGTCTTTTCCAATGAGTCAGTTCTTCGCATCAGGTAGCCAAAGTATTGGAGTTTCAGCTTCAGCATCAGTCCTTCCAGTGAATATTCAGGGCTGATTTCCTTTAGGATGGATTTGTTGGATCTCCTTGCAGTCCAAGGGACTCTCAACAATCTTCTGCAACACCACAGTTCAAAGCATCAATTCTTTGGCGCTCAGCTTTCTTCATAGTCCAAGTCTCAAATCCATACATGACTACTGGAAAAACCATAGCTTTGACTAAACAGACCTTTGTTGGCAAAGTAATGTCTCTGCTTTTTAATATGCTGTCCAGGTTGGTCATAGCTTTTCTTCCAAGGAGCAAGTGTCTTTTAATTTCATGGCTGCAGTCACCATCTGCAGTGATTTGGAAGCCCCCAAAAATAAAGTCTCTCACTGTTTCCATTGTTTCCCCATCTGTTTGCCATGAAGTGATGGGACCAGATGCCATGATCTTAGTTTTCTGAATGCTGAGTTTTAAGCCAACTTTTTCACTCTCCTCTTTCACTTTCATCAAGAGGTTCTTTAGTTCTTCTTTGTTTTCTGCCATAAGGGTGGGTGTCATCTGCATATCTGAGGTTATTGATATTTCTCCCAGCAATCTTGATTCCAGCTTGTGCTTCATCCAGCCCAGCGTTTCTCATGATGTACTCTGCATAGAAGTTAAACAAGGAGGGTGACAATATACAGCCGTGACGTACTCCTTTTCCTATTTGGAATCAGTCTGTTGTTCCATGTCAAGTTCTAACTGTTGCTTCCTGACCTGCATACAGATTTCTCAAGAGGCAGGTCAGGTGGTCTGGTATTCCCATCCCTTTTAAGAATTTTCCACAGTTTATTGTGATCCACACAGTCAAAGACTTTGGCACAGTCAATAAAGCAGAAGTAGATATTTTTCTGGAATTCTCTTGCTTTTTCGATGATCCAGTGGATGTTGGCAATTTGATCTCTGGTTCCTCTGCCTTTTCTAAATCTAGCTTGAACATCTGGAAGTTCATGGTTCACATGCTGTTGAAGACTGGCTTGGAGAATTTTGAACATTACTTTGCTAGCATGTGAGATGAGTGCAATTGTGTGCTTGAGCATTCTTTGGCATTGCCTTTCTTTGGGATTAGAAGGAAAACTGATCTTTTCTAGTCCTGTGGCCACTGCTGAGTTTTCCAAATTTGCTGGCATATTGAGTGTAGCACTTTCACAGCATCATCTTTTAGGATTTGAAATAGCTCAACTGGGATTCCATCACCTCCACTAGCTTTGTTTGTAGTGATGCTTCCTAAGACCCACTTGACTTTGCATTCGAGGATGTCTGGCTCTAGGTGAGTGATCACATCATCATGATTATCTGTGTTTACTATGCTAGAGGCGTTCTTAATACATTCTTGCTTAATCTTCACAGAAGTCCCATCATGCAAGTCTTTCCCATACTACTAATGAGAAAACAGTCTCAGAGAAGCTAGTTAAACAAAAAAGGAGTACGAGTTTTCAACCTGGATTTGAAGAACCCCAAAGTCCCTGCTCTTTCCACTACATCAGAAGGCTGGCAGTCCCACATGTTTGATGAACGACAGAGTAAATGTGCAGAAATACTGTTTACCACAAGTCATGCTTATATTTCAGCATCAGACAGTGTATTATTTAGAGACTGAATCCAGGGCCTCAAATTCCTTCCAACTGTTTCCGAGGGGTTTTTCTTTAGCTCTGTAAAACATACAAACACCCTCTAACAGATCGCTAAGAATACAGAAGATTTTGACTTAGGCGTCTTATAACAAGATGTCTGAGCTGCGCAAATAATTTCTATTCAGTACCTAGTGCTCTCAATAATCTTAAGCTAGTAGCATTAAATTTATAGGCTCAATGGAGTATGGACATAATGGTAGGGACAATTCATTTTAAAATGAACAGACAGTGAGACAAGTGTGAATGCTGTTGGAACACTGTCTGTCATTAATAACTTTGTTAATTCCTGCACCGTCAGAGTGAAAGTTTTGAAAGAGAACAAAGTGACTGCAGAGAATTATAGTAAGCCCCCTACATTTGAACCTTCAAGTTGTGAACTTTCAAAGGTGTGAATGTGCACTGGCATGTCCAATCATGAAAGTCTGTCCGTGTGTCTGGTGTGCGCGGTCACACACGTGCACCCTCTACAAGCGGCTGTGCTGTTGCGTACTTTACTGTCCAGTACTGTGTAGAGTACGTAGTACACTGCCTTTAGTTCAGGCCTAGTATGTCTGGAAGCAAGCGTAAAAGCAGCAGTGATGTACCAGTGACTACTGTACTTTTCAAGTTACTATACTGTAAGATAATGTGTATCTTAAAAATGTTTTGGGGATTTCCCTGATGGTACAGTGAATAAGGATCTGCCTGCAATGCCGATGACATGGGTTTGATCCCCGGTCTGGGAAGAGTCCACAGGCCTGGAGCAACTAAAGGCCGTGCGCCACAACTGCCTAGATGTGCTCCACAACAAGAGAAGCCCCTGCAGGGAGAGCCTGGGCATCACTCGGAAGAGCAGCCCTGCTCACGCAACCAGGGAAAGCCTGGGTGTAGCCACGGAGACCTAGAGCAACCAAAAGCAAATAACTATTCCTAAAGGTTTTACATTTTGTGTTTGTTTTTATGTATTATTCGTGTGAAAAGTATTATAAACCTATTACAGTGCAGTACTGTATAGCACATTATGTTAGGTGGGCACCTAGGCTAATCTTGTCGGATACTTACAAACAAACTGGACTAATGAACACACTCTCAGAATGGAACTTGTCCGTATGCAGGAGATTTACTGTGGTATAATTTTATAGGATACCAATCTGGATTGTGGCTGATGTTCTTTTCAAATACAATTATCCACCTTTTTATTGCAATGCAAAGTCCATTCTTAATGACAGCTAAAACACACAACACTGGGGGATGAGGAGGAAGAACTGTAACATACTGATACATAAGCCATGAACCAGAAATTGGCTCTGGGACAGCTTCTGTGTCATTTATGCACACCAGACCTTCAGATATCTTAGGTTTGCCTGTCATCGCTACATCACTCCATACCTAGACTCAGCGACACAGGGTGAAATACGTTTGTTTGCAACATTCATAAATTAACTCATGTACCACAGGCAATTAAAAATTAAGCTTAAGAAACAGAGTGATCATCTAGTCAAGAAACAACCAATTATATCCAGTAGCCAGTCAAGGCTTTCCTTTTGACCTAAAGGCAGAAAACTGCTGTCCACACAAAGTTGGTGATCCACCTGGGAAGATTCCCTGTGGAGGACCTGGGGCTTGACAGGGAAAAAGACTAGAGTTTAAGGTAATTTATGACTGACGGTAATTTCAGTCCCAGAAATTTAGAGATGAAGAAGAAAAACAGGTCCTAGAGGAAAAATACAGTAAACTACTCCATCTCCAGATATATCTAACTCCTTCCTTATTTTAGCAATTTGGGAGGGGAAGGGGTTGAAAAGTCCACCTACTGGTACATCCATTACTATACCAGTTAACACAGGCATTTATATCATCCAGAGGAAAGCATTTCTGGAGAAACAAACCCACTATATATACCAGTCAATTTAGTCTTTTATTCATAAACATGTACCTACAAAATAAGCAAACATCTTAGGGAAATCAATAATATAAAATAGAAAGACCAAGATAAATAATCACTTCTGAATTAAAGGAAAATTTAGGGAATGGGAGGGAATATTTCATTCTCATACATGAAAAAGCATGTCACATCTACAAAACAAGAAGATTCTGTCATGAAAAAGGAGCAATTGGAGAATAAGAAACACTTCTTGGAAATTAAATATGACTATAAATATAAAAGATTAAATGGGTAATCCATAAAAAAACAGAACAGACACTGCTGAAAACTGGATTTGTAATCTAAAAAATAAGTTGACAAAATTTTTAAAAACACAGAGATGAAGATAAAAATTAACAGCAATGGAGAATAGATTTAGGAGGTGCATATCATTCCTAAAATTAGTGTTTCAGGAGAAGATTATAGACAGAAAATGTCAGAAAATGACAGATGAAAAGTTATGAACAAGAAATACTCTATCCTGAGAACTTAGCATATAAATGTTCAGAAACAGAATTATTTTAGAAACAGGCTCTATTATTCTGTTTGGAGAAAATCTCTCAAGAAGGATGGATGAAGGAAAGGCAAAAATGAAAAGGTTGCAAGGGCTCTCTTCACTCTGCTATAGTATCTATAGACAGAGGTGGCTAGAGGAGAGCTCATAAACCCAAGAGAAGGGCTAGAAACAGAAAACTGCAAATCAGAAGATGAACAGAAATCATAGGAGCAAAAAAGAGTCTAGGGCAGTTCTGTTCACCAGGTATTCAAAAAATAGAGAAGATTCTGCAATATAAGGCTTAACTTCCCCAATGCATCATTCTCAGCATTAACAAGGTAATACCAAAGCATGAGTCATATGGGGTTGTATTTAACTAGGGCCAGAAGATTCTTACTCTCTAAATATTATACATGGGAAATAAAAAAGATAAGTGATCTTTCAATAAAAAGCTGTAAGAAAGTCTCCTAGACATATACTTGGCTTTGATAGTAGTACAACTAATTAAAATGAAGGAATCAAGGGGGGGAAAAGAATAAGCAAAATAAATTTTCAATAATAACTCCAGGTGAAAGACACTCTGATAATTCCATAAGAATAATTCTCAGTGTGTATGCCCAGAAGTGGGATTGCTGGGTCATATGGCAGTTCTATTTCCAGTTTTTTAAGAAATTTCCACACTGTTTTCCAGAAAGATAAAGAACATTACAGCATACTAACACATATATATGGAATTTAGAAAGATGGTAATGATAACCCTATATGCAAAACAGAAAAAGAGACACAGAAGTACAGAACAGACTTTTGGACTCTGTGGGAGAAGGTGAGGGTGGGATGTTTCGAAAGAACAGCATGTATATTATCTATGGTGAATCAGATCACCAGCCCAGGTGGGATGCATGAGACAAGTGCTCGGGCCTGGTGCACTGGGAGGACCCAGAGGAATCGGGTGGAGAGGGAGGTGGGAGGGGGGATCGGGATGGGGAATACGTGTAACTCTATGGCTGATTCATATCAATGTATGACACAACCCACTGAAATGTTGTGAAGTAATTAGCCTCCAACTAATAAAAAATTTTTAAAAAAATTAAAAAAAAAGAATTCTGACTATTAGATAAATTGTAAAAGGATTTAGAGAGAACAGAATACCTTCAAACTTTTCTTCCTTCTCCCCAGAAACAAATATTGTATATATGAAAGCCTTCTCACTGGTTCTCTCTCCTCAAACTGTATGATGCCAAGAGCAAATAATGGTGCAATCAAGAATTTGTGCACTTCCTTAGAAATTTGCGTCCAAATATTTGTAAGAAAAATCACTTAATAGGTAAACTGAGAGTACTCTGTTATGACCAAATAAAAAGTATTATTATAGCAAATAAAAATTTAAGCCTGTACACTATAAAAGGGAAAAAGAAATGTCTCTTGCTTCCTGTTTCTCTCCATAAACACCATTAAGACATGGGAGTCAAACTGTATATGTGGTAATTGAATTGATTCCCACCTCTGGTAAGGATGTCACTGACATCCTTAAATGTTCTTAAGGTTTTAAGCATTAAAACCTTAAGTTCTTAAATGTTTTAAGCATTCATACCATGTTGCCTACTGGCAGAAATTAAGTCATAACTGGATATGAGATTAACATATGGTAATCAATATTGTTATCATTTTAAAGATGAAAACAAAGCATGAGATATTAGATCTATACTATGTGTTTCCAGAGCTATTTCCTAAGTTAACGCGTCACAACTGTTGGAGAAAAACGAATATTCAAAAACTCTTAATTTATTACTCTTTCCCTAAGTATTGAGGAAAACTGTTATTCTTTCATATAAGCTTAGAGAAGACAGTTACATGGTTTGAGAATCACTGTTAAAAAGGAGACAAACTATAAACAGATTTTCAAATCCTTGTAAGAAGAACTGAACAGGAAGTATATTTCCAAATACTTCCTCTTCAAAAAGTGAAAAACTCAATGGATTTTCAAGATGCATTGTGGAATTTAAACTCCAAAGTGTTACATACATATCTTCAAGACATTAGCAGACACTGATTGGTAGGGAAGCTAAGTGATTTTTGTGGGTTACTGAAATAGCTACCAGCTCCTAAATTTAATAACAAGGAAACAAAAGCTGATTTTACCTTTAACAGTCTATAGTAAATGAGACAAAGACATCTCACTGTGAAGCCACAGAATTGTTTCACATCTTGAATAAAGAAAATGCTTAAGGATTTTCTTGAGTTGAAAGACACCCCAATACATGATTCTGGTGGAATCACACCTTTATATTTTAGAGAAATTGTTTAAAACATTAATAGGGCATGGGGGAAAGCTCAACATCCAAATTAACCTAAGGAAAATAGAATTTGCAACTAGATTAAGAAAGGAGGCTGCGTGTGTGTATGTGTGTGTGTGTCTGTATGTGTTCAGGCACGTCCGACTTATGCAACCCCATGGAACTGTAGCCCTCCAGGCTCTCTGCCCATGGAATTTTCCAGGCAAGAATACTGGATTGGGGTTGCCATTTCCTATTCCAAGGGATAGTCTCAACCCAGAGATCGAACCTGTGTCTCTTGTGTCTCCTGAATTGGCAGATGAGTGAGGATGCTAATACTTGATTCTAAACTGTTTCTCTCTGTATCTGAAGATTGCAGAAATGACTTTTTCTCAGAATTATCTTAAAGAAAAAAACAATAAGGGGTTGGGGATGAAATAGGCCAGAGGATTAAGCGCTACAAACTTTCAATTATAAAGTAAATAAGTCACAGGGATGCAATGCACAGTATAGGGAATACAGTCAATAATATTGTGATAACTCTATATGGTAACAGATTACTAGACTTGTAGTAAGCAATTCATAATGTATTTAAATGTTGAATTACTATGTTGTACACCTGAAACTAATATGATATTGCATGTCAACTATACTTCAACTAAAAGAATTAAAAGGAAACAATAAGAAAAAAGGAGATTAAAACTAAAATTTAAACATAAATGCAAGGTTTATTTTTAAAAGGCCTAACTACACTTTGTTATAGTCACAGGCCATAAGATAAATATATCAAATGAAATGTACATTCTGGAAGAGCCTGAGATGCAAGTGCACATCAGAACTGTCTCTCAATTGTATTATCCAATTTAAAGTAATCTGTACAGAGAACATTTTCAATATTGGATTGAAATGTTAACCAAGTGTCAATGGGTGTGTCTGTTTCTAAAACATAATTATAACAAAGAAAACACGAACAGGAGCAATCTCTGTTAAACAGAATTAAAATATATACAAGAATAATTAAACTGCTAAGGAAATTTATCACTGCTGACCTTTAAGACGTAAAGTCTTAAAACTAATATATTCATTCAAGTCTTGAGTAAAAAGTGTAACAAGACACAGTTCTCTGTTAAATTTGTTTCTTAGGGAAAGACTAAGGGGACATGGCTATATGGCAAGATTTCAGATGAAAGTTCTACTCCAGGAAAAGGAACTTCTCCCTCTGCAATGTCAAGCCTGTAGGAGAACAAATCTAGGACAGAGATGGATTCCTTTCACCCTCCCAGCTTTTAGTGGTGACTGTACCCAAGGCTCTGCTAGACAGTCCAGGGACAGACATACCTGTTCCCTGTAAATGACTATAAACATTCCTGGTTTGCTCCTGTTGAAAAGTTATCTAAATTTGGATTTATACATTGGCCCAATGCAGGCTTATGACTCTTTCTCTGAGACCTGACCCATTCTCAGTTCCCAAAGAGACTGGGAGATGTCTCTGGCAGTCTAGTGGTTAAGACTGTGAGATATCACTGCATGGGGCACAGGTTCAAACCCTGGTTGGGGAACTAATATCCTGCATGTCATGTGGGGGCATGACAAAAAAAAAATGTTATTTGAAAGATTGGAATGAGGTTACCTGGAGAAAGAACAACATAGAGAAGTATTGGAGAGACACATGACTTTAGAACTGTCTTGGGAGGCAAAATAAATAAATAAAATAAAGCTGAAAATAAAAACTTTTTCCCTGGTGGCAACTGTTTCGGTAGATTATTTTTTAAGTAATGTTTTTAGGAAAATTTCTCCATCATATTAAGTTGCTAAAACAAAGCTACAAAAGGTAAATATTCTAACATCATATACAATTTGAATAGGAAAATGAAAACTCAACTCCAGGAGCACTAACAACATTTCTATATTTCAGGGTTTCCAGTGTTTTGGGAAAATGTTTTGAATTTGGGATTTAATTTAGGTCATACATGAATGGTACAGTGGTTTTACCTACTTTCTTCAATTTAAGTCTGAATTTTGCAATAAGGAGTTCATGGGGTGAGCTAAATCAAATCCCTTACGATTATACAGTGGAAGTGACAGATTCAAGGGACTAGATGTGATAGAGTGTCTGAAGAATTATGGACATAGGTTCGTGACACTATACAGGAGGCAGTGATCAAGACCATCCCCAAGAAAAAGAAATTCAAAAAGTCAAAATGGTTGTCTCAGGAGGCTTTACAAATAGCTGAGAAAAGATGAGAAGCGAAAAAGAAAGGAGAAAAGGAAAGATATACCCATTTGAATGCAGAGTCCAAAGAATAGCAAGGAGAGATAAGAAAGCCTTCTTCAAGTGATCAGTGCAAAGAAACAGAGGAAAACAATAGAATGGGAAAGATTAGAGATCTCTTCAAGAAAATTAGAGATACCAAGGGAACATTTCATGCAAACATGGGCACAATAAAGGACAGAAATGGTATGGACCTAACAAGAAGCAGAAGATATTAAGAAGAGGTGGCAAGAATACACAGAAGAACTGTACAAAAAGACCCTCATAACCCAGATAAAAAGCAGAGACAACAAAGGTACTTCTAGTCAAAGCTATGGTTTTTCCAGTAGTCATGTATGGATGTGAGAATAGGACTGTAAAGAAAGCTGAGGGCTGAAGAACTGATGCTTTTGAACTGTGGTGTTGCAGAAGATTCTTGAGAGTTCCTTGGACTGCAAGGAGATCCAACTAGTTCATCCTAAAGGAAATCAGTCCTGAATCTCCATTGAAAGGACTGATGCTGAAGCTGAAACTCCAATACTTTGGCCACCTGATGTAAGGAAAAGACCTTGGAAAAGACCCTGATGCTGGAAAACGGGACAACAGAGGACGCCATGATTGGATGGCATCACCGACTCAATGGACATGAGTTTGAGTAAGCTCTGGGAGTTGGTGATGGACAGGGAAGCCTGGTGTGCTGCAGTCCATGGGGTCACAAAGAGTCGGACATGACTGAGCGACTGAATTGAACTCAACTGGGACAATGTTTGAGTTAAGGTTGTGTTGTATGCTCTCAATAAATGAAGGATATAAATGATTACATTCTATTTGGGACTTAACAAACTACCTCAGATTTTCTTTGCAATGATGATGTTCAATTCTAGTGGGAGTAATGTAAATACAGACACTCTTACCATCATCTGTAGAAAGGGGTATGATCTATCTGGAGAGCAATATGGGCCTTTAAAAAGTTTATGAATTTTTCCATAAAAAAAAATGAAGTAATGCCATTTGCAGCAACATGGATGGACCTAGAGACTATCATATTATGTGAAGTAAGTCAGAAACAGAAAGACAAATGCCATATAATATCACCTACATGTGGAATCTAAAATACAAGACAAATGGACTTATCTACAAAACAGAAACAGACTCACAGACAGCACAGACTCGTGGCTGTCAAGGGGGAGGGGGCTGAGGGCAGGAGGGACTAGGAGTTTGGGATTGTGCCTGTGCTTGGTCGCTCTGTCCCGTCCAACTCTGTGTGACCCCATGGACTGCAGCCCGCCAGGCCCCTCTGTCCATGAGGATTCTTCAGGCAAGAATGCTGGAGTGGGTTGTCATGTCCTCCTCCAGGGGGTCTTCCTGACCCAGGGATCTAACTCAGGTCTCCCACATTGCAAGCAGATTCTTTACCATCTGAGCCACTAGTATATATAGAGGGATAAACAACTAGGTCCTATCGTATAGCACAGGGAAGTATCCTGTGATAAACCACGACAGAAAAGAATATGAAAAAATATATGTATATATAACTGAATTACTTTGATATACAGCAGAAATCAACATGTCAACTATACTTCAATAAACACTTTTTTTTAAGTTTATGATTTTTTCTCTAAAATCTACTCCAAAAATTCCATGTTCAGGGGTGGAAAAGTGAGAGAAATTTCCATATGAAGATATGTATTATTGCACTCTTTGTAACAGAAAATCTAATGGTCAACAATAGAGGAATAACAAATTCTGACACATTCAATATTTTATAAGCTAGCAGTTATTGCCATATCCAACATTCACTGGGTGTCAGACACTTTCCTGAGTGCTTAGTTTCTCAGCCTTCACAAGAACCCTATGAAGTAAGTTCTCTTATTTACTGGTCTCACTTTGTTGACAAGAAAAGAAAGAAGTTAAGCAGAATTGCTGAGGTCACAGAGCTGGGTCCTGGTACTGAGATTCCAAGCCTGTCCACCTCTAGAACCCAAACTACTCAGGACTATCCTACACTGCTGTTTTATATGTTACTTTTCAAATGCGATACTGAATTCTTTTCTATAATTTTTCTTCCAAAGATTTTTGTTTTAATAGTCACAGCAAAATTGATCTTTGGTTTTCTTTTAGGAAAAATATCTTTTTGTTGTTTCAATATCAATGTTATTTTCCCTTCATAAAAAGGTAAATAAAAACTTCTCTTCATTTTCTATCTTCTAAACAACAGTTCAAAATCATATTGGGATGATTTGTTCCTTAAGGTGTGCCTTGTAAACTTGAAGAAGAGAGAAGGGAGGGTAGATCTTTAACAAATTTTTCGACTTCATCAATAATATATTTTCTTTTAGATTTTCTGTCTTCCAGGGCCAGCTATGGTCACGTACTTTCCATTTCATTAAAAAAACATTAACAGCTTTATTGAAGCATAATTTACAGGCCATAAGATAACCTGTTTGAAGTGTACAATTCAATGATTTTTAGTAAATTGTCAGAGTTGTGCAACCATTATTTCAATCATTTTAAAACATTCCCATCACCCTAAAAAGATCTCTTCTGACCACTTAGAGAGTCAATCCCTGCTGTGACCTTCAGCCCCTCCATTTTGTCTTACTAGTATAAGTCTATAACTAAAGTTTTTGAGCAGATGCATCAAATATATATATATATATACACACACACACACACACACACACACACACATATATATATAACTTATTTGGGCACCCTGGGTTCTAGCTGCAACACGCAGGATCTTTCCGTTGCGGCATGTGAACTCTTAGTTGTGGTATATGGGATCCGGCTCCCTGTCCCGGGATCAAATCTGAGTCCTTTGCACTGGGAGCGCAGTCTTAGCCACTGGACCACCAGGGAAGTCTCTGCATCTATTTTATATGGATTAAATAAAACAGCAGAGTCAAATCTTGAGTTGAATTGCATATCAATTCAATGAATTGACTGTATTATATTACTGTATTATATTGACTGTATTATATTAAAAAGTTCTTCACTTTAGAGAAAACAATGTGGTGCTGTGCATAAGTGGTATAACTTTCTCATTGCTCTTTTAAAGCTACCTGGTACTTATGGAAAAAAGGTAGTATAAGTGTTACATTTACTTATCTTCAGTACTGAGGCTTCCAGAAACACTTATTTTTAATAGCCCATGGGCAGCAAGCAATAAGGAAGAAAATACTAAAATATGATCATCCTGCCTCCAGACAGAGATGGTCATTAGAGATGACCATTCTTCTTTATTTCATGTTAACTGTATTTTCTAACAATAAGATAGTTTTCAATGATTTTTGTTTTCTTAACTGCTTCCCCCAGCCGCCCCCTCCCCGCCATAATAGCCTAGCTACTTCTAAACTGAACAAAGTGTTTTACCCATAGTGTTCAGGAATTTAGCGCTGAGAATTAAGCCTAGCTGACTAGAAGTCCAGCCAATATATTTTTAGTTAGCACTGAATAGAGATTTCTCTAATTAGGAAGCATTAGTGTCATTTGATTTTTGATCCTTGCTTCAAAGTTCTCCCCATACAGTAGGGAACATTAAGTAAAAGATTAAACTTAATTTACCAAGAAAATATTTTTACATGTTCAAACATGCATAATCCAGTCAGAAGCACATTTAGGATCTAAGGTTAGCAAACCCCCCTGAGTATCAAGAATTTCTTCTAATAAAGGTCAACAGAAAATAGACTCTTGAAGAAGTGGAAATAGCACTGACTCTGGAACCATAAACAAGGGTCCAAATCTATTTAATTCCTCTTCCCTCTCTCCCTCCCTCCCTCCTTCCTTTCCAGCATGCCCCACCCCCCAGAAAATCAAAACAAACACACTTCAGAGGAAACATACTCCCAAGATTTTCTTGAAGCGAATTTATACTGATTTAAATTTCTTAAATTCTGGAACAAAAGTAACTAAATTCAGTTGCTTTCCTGTCAACTTAATATCCTTGTTGGCCATCTGTTACTTTTCTATCATTTTCTCCATAAAGACATAAAGTGAACCTCAAAGACATTTAAGTGCATATTACAAGACTGTTTTGCGTTTTAAACAGATGTGCACTTACATGAAAACCCAACCATAAAGCACTTAAGGCTATGTAATTATTTTGCTGACAAATACAAATTCAAAATAAAGGTAACCAAAATACACATATACTCACACATATATTCAGAGTCTGCACATACCCTTCATCCTAGGTATATCCTCATCATATCTGTAAAAATCACACTACTAAAATATATTTTCTTAGTTAAATATGAGAAAAACAATTATACTTGGCTCTTCTAGTTTCATACTGAAAGCTTAAATGTTTCTCTGAAAAAGTATCAGAAAAAGCTATCAGTCACCAACAAGAAATAACTTTTACTACAAGTTCATAAATATAAGACTCTATATAGAATAAGCATGCGTGCATGCTCAGTTGTGTCTGACTCTTTGCGATTCCATGGACTGTAGCCCACCGGGATCCTCTGTCCATAGGATTATCTCAGCAAGATTATTGGAGTAGGTTGCCAATAGGGTGTCTTCCTGACCCAGGGATTGAACCTGTGTCTCCTGCTCCTTCATTAGCAGGCTGATTGTTTACCACTAACCCACCCCGGAAGCCCATAGAATAACCATGAGAATCTGAAAAAGCAGTACAAAATCTACAATATGTACTATTACAGGTCTCTCCTTTCAAAAAAGCTCAAAATTTAAAGATCTGGAAACCTGATTACTGATACAAAATTTCTTTCCAATTTAGTCACCAGAAATTCAGAATTAAACTTAGATAAAATCTGAAATCAATTCTTTATCTGGGTTTACCAGCAGACTTGAAATCTTTGCAAACTTCTTTAAAAAAATAGATTTGGAAACATTTTCAGAAACAAAACAAATCAGTTCTGTCCTTGTATTTCTATGACTTCAATTAATCTCCAGCCCTGCCTATGTCCACTTTCCTATTTAAGGTGTTGGCTAAGGCCTGCTTTGTTTTAGCAAAGTCTCAGAATTTGGAGAAGCATTACTATTCCATACTCTACATAAGGAATAAGTGTAAAACTATCTCACTATTTTTCTTATTTCCCAACTTCAGTTATTCCCCCCAATTATTACAGTACTCTCTGGTTAAAATATTTTCTCCTCATGATCTTATCAGATTGGCTGAACTGGAGAGGGTGGGAAGACAAACAACCAGTGTGAATGAGGTGGGAAGAGATGCCCTCAGGCATAATAAACGGGGCCAGCTTTTTGGAGGAAGATTTTGCAACAGAGATTAGATTTTTCTTTTTTTCTTCTACAGGTAACTTCATGGGCTGACTCTTGCTTCTTAAAGGTCAAAGAGGAAGGGCATTACAGTGGCTGGCTTATGCGCTGTTGGATATTTTCCAGTCGCGTGGAGGCCAAGTCTCTGGCCTCCTCCACAAAGGAGGGGTCCCTCCATAGTCAGTTTCGAGGCAGAGTGGAGGCCATGTGCTGGCTCCATTGTGCATGCTGCCCAGCATGTTCTCCAAGCTGTCTCAGAAACAGAGACTGTGACACATGCTAAAACAAAAGGTCTTTCCTTCTGTAATCCTATGTCAGGACAATTCATATCACAGCAACATCCAAGTATGCAGGAAGAGTAATAAAGAATACACATATTTAGCATAATTTATAATAGCAGAAAATAAAGAAAACCTAAGTGTCCAATCAACAAGGGCATGATTTTCTTGGCCTAATTTTCAAACTATACTATTTCTATACTGTGTACTGCTATGCAGCTGTTCTAAAGAAAAGTAATTAGGTTGGTATATATGGGCATGGGAAGTAGAAAAAGTTTGAGTAGGAAAAGTTACATCACATAAAAGAATACTTCTGCTTTTTTCTGTGATGTAAATATACATCTGCACAGATTTATGTATACAAACCCCACACAAATATATAAGTACAGGCAGAAAGACAAGGACCCCACACAAATATATAATCATAGGCAAAAAGAGAAAGGAGGACAGAAAGACAGACCTGGAATGATGTTCAAAAACAACCCACGACTTGCTAAAAGTAGAGAAATGAGAAGGCAACTCTACTTCATACATTTTTCTACTATTTAAATTTTTAATAATGGTAAAGGAGCAAACCAATCATATATTATATTCAGCATGCAGCAGAAGAGGGAACCAAGCCTAGTAACATTTTAATAACTATTAACTCTCGGTTTCTTCCTGTCTGCCTGCCTGCCTGCCAAGAGAGAAGGGGAGTTCTCTCTGCTCACATGTGCACTAGACCTAACTGTGTCTTCCAGGGGAGTTTTATGAACTGAATGGAAATCTATAGCTGAAAAAAGGAGCAGTTTGGTTAGATTAATTGCAGCTGAAGATCAGGCAAAAAAGTCCACTATCCTATGGATGCATTGCAGCCTCAAGTTTCAGTGGCTCTCCAGCCTGGGGCCTTGCTTGGTCCTCACTCTGAAGGACTCAGGGAAAGTGCAAGAAGAACCTCAGACCTCTGTGTGCTCCTGATGAGATAGTCACTGCCTTTCTACCATAATCCATCTTTAAAACTAAATGATCTTTTCACTCGGCCTCAGACACTACCTCTGTGGTCCTCTCTGGTCTCGGGATCACCAACAACTGCATCCTTTCCACGATCTCAACGTGAAGCATTTCACCTTCCCAGCACACGTTATCTTACACTTCTTATGGCAAGAATGCCACTTCTAGTATTTTTCAACTCCATTAGGATTTATAATCCACTGATTTTTTACCTCACTTGACTCTCTACCCTCCCCATTCTTAATTTCCCTCTTTTCCAGTTTAAATTCCTGATTTATCTTTATAATCATGCCTTTCCCCTCCCCCTTCACCACACGATCATCAGAAATTCTCAATTTGATCAGTCACCCTTCTGCTCCCCCCATGCCTCCACCCCTGTTGCTGAACACTGCATGTAAACACACAACGTTGCCAATTTCACTTCAAGTGGGTACTTTATGTGCCCAGTAGTCACACTGCTATTTCTCTGGTCCATTCATCTCCCACACTCAGTTCACTTCTTCTTAAGTCCTCAACACTTCCCTTCCCATCCTCAGCAGATGATTTCTTTCCTAGTTCACCAAGGAAATGAAAACCATCAGGAGACAGTTTCTACCACCACATTTCCCGCCAACCAGCATCTGTGTCCACATGCTTGCTTGTGCTCTTGTAGGAAGGACAGTTCTGTGCTCCAGTCTGAGGATGCTCTAAGCATCCTCATCCTCAACCAGTGAGTTAGGCTCAGTCCCCTCCTATCTCAGGGACAACTTCAGCAGTTCTCCCTCTTTCTCTCCTGCATCAATTTCTCTCTCAGATAATTCCATTAGTACACAAACATGACATAATTTCTCTCATCTTAAAACAAAAACTAGGAACGCTGTTCCACCCAGGCTCTTCTGCCAGCTGTGCCTCTACTTTCTTTAACAACAAAATTGCTGTTAAAAACTGCCTGTATATTTGCCGTCTCCAAGCTCTCTTCTTTCTCTGGAATTCATTTCATGATACCAAATCCAAAGGTTGCTTCTCTGTTGATTGCCGCATTCGGCAGCCAATCACTTCTTCCTTCTTGAAATGCTTTCTGCGCTTGGCTTCCAGAACACTACACCAGCTCTCTGCCTTCCTCTCTGCTATCCACTTGGTCTCTTATCAGTTCCTGCTTACCTCCATCAAAACTTTGGTGTGATCAATGCTTAAACTCACAGAGGGTTTTATTTATGTTCATTCCCTAGGCAACCTTACCTCATCTCTTGGCTTTAAATACTATGACATGCTGACACCACCCTAATCTAGCCCTTTAGTCTGTGGCAATCTCCTGATTACAGATTTGTATATTCAGCTACTTAGTGAACATCTCCAGTTAGACATCTGGCAAGTGTCTTAAGCATGCCTGTAAATGACCTTCAACCCTCAACAACCTGCTCCTCCTCCAGGTCCCCCAGCTCAGTAAATGGGCAGTCTCCACTTCAATTGGCTCAGGCCCAAAACTTTGGAGTCATTATTAACTCCCACCCACAACCAATCCATCATCATGTCTCATTGGTTCTCCCTTAAAAATGCCACCAAAATCTGCCACTTCTTACCACTTCTGCCTCCATGGCCTTGTCCAAAGCCACCATCACCTCCTGTCCGAATTATTGCAACGATTTTCTGACTGACCTCCCTGTTTCTACCCTTGACCATTCTCAACTCAGTAGCCAGTAGGATCCTTTGTCAGGCCAAAATCTTGCCATTCTACTTAAACTATAAACCAAAGGCCTTACAGTAGTCTCTGAGAGTCCATGTGGTGTGACCCTACCCCTGGTTTGACCTCACTCCTATCATGGGAGCCCCTTGCCCACTCTGCTGCAGCTTGTGTTTCCCAGACATCCCAAACACACCTCTGCTCAAGAGCCTTGTAAGTTACACTCAGGGCGTCAGTCCCTTTTCCCCAGTTAGCCCCTGGCTCACTGCCTCTCTCCTCAGATTCCTGCTCAGAAATCACCTCACTGATGCCTCCTCTGAACCAATCTGTTTAAAAATGATGCCCACCCCAGCAACCCTGCCTTGTTTAAATTTTCTCCTAAGAAGTTGTCATATCTGACCTAAAAGGAAAATAAAAAATCCATGATGACGGAACTTTTTCTATGTTGAAAGTGAAAGCGGCTCAGTCGTGTCTGACTCTTTGCAACCCCACGGACTACACAGTCCATGGAATTCTCCAGGCCAGAATACTGGAGTGGGTAGCCTATCCCTTCTCCAGGGGATCTTCCCGACCCAGGAATCGAACCGGGGTTTCCTGCATTGCAAGCAGATTCTTTACCAACTGAGCTATCAGGGAAGCCCTTTTTCTATGTCGTCATGCTTGTATTCTGGAACAGTACCTGGCATGGCCATCGAAAACATGACTGCTGAACATATGAGTTCTGTCTCCTGGACTTGGGAAGGTGCTGTAGTGTGGAGTCAGATTTTGAGACCATGAATCAAAAAAATCTAGATTTAAATCTGATTACTAAACTAGGAGGGCTTCCCTGAGCTCAGTTGGTAAAGAATCTGCCTGCAATGTAGGAGATCCCAGTTCGATTCCTGGGTCGGGAAGATCCCCTGGAGAAGGGAAAGGCTACCCACTTGGTATTCTGGCCTGGAGAATTTCATGGACTGTATAGACCATGGAGTCGTAAAGAGTCGGACATGACTGAGCAACTTGCACTTGCACTAGACTAGGAAACAGAAGCAACTCCCAGCTTTGCTAGTGAACAGTATGATGTAACTAGTTAAGTCATATAACCTCCAAGGTTCTAAGTTTCCTCATTTATAAAATAGAGATGAAAATATGCTCCCTTCCCAGAGTCACTGTGTAGATGACAATGTTATGCAAACATAAAACACTGTCAAGCTTCTATATCATGTTAAACTGTTTAGAATCAATTCAACATTTATAGACACTTGTTTATTCTTTTTGTAAAAAAAAAAAAAAAAAAAAAACAACCCCAACTTGAATTATAACCAATTCTAAACTGACCTTTCGTCTGTAGAATTTTTAATTGTCTACATTATTAATTATACACATTAGTACCTTAATCATAATATTTAACTGCTGGCCTCATGGCCATAATTAATTTCGGTTTCTATTCCAAGACCTTATCTATTCTACATAGGGAGAGAAGAGACTTGATATCTTGAGATTTTGGGTATTTTTTTGACTCTGGATTGTCTTTCCTACAGTCAAAAATCAGGCAAAGCTGAGGTGGGCTCTCACAGAGCAGCAACATGAGACAGATTCCTTAGGAAACCTCTATTTATTCTTTATCTTATTTAGGAAATAAAACATCAATAAAAAGTCAAGACAGTCCAAAGGGTATGCGGAGAACATGGACCACACCAAAGCATAGCTGGAAAGAGTGGTATTTGAAAGAGGAAAGAGGAATCTTCTCTAAATTCTACTTTTATTTCAAGTTACATAACAAGAAATAGCAACACTTCTTTTAAGTTAGCTCAGTTCATCACAGACATGACTTTACCATGATTCAAAATGATGACATCACCGTTTGTGAGAAAAAATATAAGAAACAAGAAATGTTCTCAATCACCTATAAAACCACTTACTATGTTAACTTCTGTGCTTTCTACAGTACTGTAACAAACTCGCTGAGTTAACTGACAATGGGGAAAAGTTATTTCCTGAATAAGGGTATGGTTCTTACCAGATGGGATAAGATGTGAGGTGTGAGCTAAGTGTGCTGTGCTGTGCTTCATTGCTCGGTCGTGTCTGACTCTCTGTGACCCCATTGTTACCACAGCCCACCAGGTTCCTGTGTCCGTGGGATTCTCCAGGCAAGAATACTGGAGTGGGTTGCTATTCCCTTCTCCAGGGGATCTTCCCAACCCAGGGATCAAACCCAAGTCTCCCACACTGCAGGTGGATCCTTTACTGTCTGAGCCACCAGGGAAACCCACCAGGGACGTTTACCCTGTTTTTGGATCACAGTTTTTCCCCTGTGCCTTGATCTCTTGAAAGCTTCAAGTTAAATTAATTCTCTATTTCAGTAATTATGATAATCCCATCCTTGATATTTGGAAGTATAATCTCTCCTCTTTATTTCTATAGGCCTTCTCATCTCATCCATTTTTATTGTACTCATGATGCCCTTCTGTGCCAAGAAATTGATATGGAACATTAGAGTCTCAGTAACTGTTTTGTCATGGCCATGTTTTTAAAAACAGCAGTAACATTTGCTCAGCACTGAGGTGATATGTCTTGTCTAGGATCAGCCAGTGCCAGTGTTAGTGGCTCAGCTGTGTCCAGCTCTTTGCAAGCCCATGGACTATATCCCGCCAGGCTTCTCTGTCCATGGAATTCTCAAGGCAAGAATACTGGAGTGGGTTGCCATTCCCTTCTCTAGGGGAAGCTTTCTGACCCAGGGATGGAACCTGGGTCTCCTGCACTACATGCAGTTTCTTTACCATCTGAGCTACCAAGGAACAAAAGTTCTCAAAAATCAGTCTGTGGTGAAGCCAGGAATGAGGCTTGACAGCCTGGGCCAGCACACAGTGCTCTGTCCTCGGCTCTCAGAGCCACCTGCCCCTCCCTCTGTAATGAGGGTACTTATTAGGTACCAAGTACAAGTCGAAGTCTCCAGAGTTACTTCCTCATTCCACCTCTCTCAGACCAGAGCATGAGCCCCCTGGAGGCAGGCACCCCCAAGATGCCGACCCCTTTACAGCTCTGCTCCACAGTCAGCACAATGCTTTGTACGCCATAAAGACCCAGTAAGTATTCCCTGACTTAGGAAGGCGAAGAACCAGTGACACCAGGTAGAGACCGAAGCACAAAAGGGCAAGGGAGAAAGAACATACTGGTCAGCTAACTGGCGTGTTTCCTCTTTTTTATCTTATCAGACCTGTAGCTCTTCTCAAGGCCACGGACTCAGGGCAGGCCCTCCGGGACCCGAGTTCAGGGACCTGCCTCAGAAGTGCACTGCCGGCCGGCGTGGGAGGCTGGGGCAGGGAGTGGGAGTGGGTGGGAGCGACTGGGCGGCCCCAGACGCGGTGGCGGAGGCAGAGCGAGCCTGCGAGCTCCGCCTCGGCCCACACCAGGGTGTCTGTGCCAATCTCCTAGCGCCCACCCCACCACCCCTCGGCCCCCACAGGCAGGAGCCCCGCACCCTGGCCCGCCCCGGCAGTAGGGGGCGCCGGGGCCCTGGCTCCTCCCGGGTCCTGCGGCCGCAGCCGCCAGCGTCTGGGCGGAGTGCGGACCGAAGGGAGCCCAGGACCGCCTGAGGCGGGGAAGCCGGTTCCGGCCCGCGTCTAGGCTGCTCCCCAGCTGATCTCGCCCTGGGATCTGAGTCCAGAAAGCAGGAGGAGGAGACTCTGAGGACAGAAACATGGGCCCTGCGGGCTGCGTCTTCCTCCTGCCTCTTTTGTTGGGGATCTCAGGTGAACTCTTGGGGTGGGGAGAGTCCCGGCGGGGGTGTCCGGGGCCCTTGGAAATAAGAAGCCATCCTGGGTGCCCTCCGCACTGCCCCCTTTCTCTCTCCAGGCACGGATGAGGAGGAACCCGAGGATCTCGTCAAGTCAAGTAAGGCGCCCCGTCAGGGTCGACGTTCCCGGGGACACGGGAAGGGGCCTGGTGCCGAGGAGAGGACCCCGGCGTGGGGAGGCGGTGTGGGGGCAGGGCCCCAGGGCAGGCCCCCAGGCCTCTCTCCTCTTCGTCGGCAGTCTGCGGGCGGCCCGCGGTTTTCTCTGGCATCGTCTCCGGCCTGGAGGCCAGCGTGGGGCAGTGGCCCTGGCAGGTCAGCATCCGCCAGGGCTTGTCTCACGTCTGTGCCGCCTCCCTCATCTCAAAGCAGTGGGTGCTGACAGTGGCAAGCTGCTTCCGGTGAGTGCGGGCCCTGCTTCGGGAGACCCATCAGGGAGGTGGGTGACGGGCTCCTGGGCTAAGGGCAGAGGGGTTTGTCCGGCACTGCCCGAAACAGTTCCTAAGAAGGAAGTCCAAATGCTTCCTGCCCTAGCGAGTTCAGTACTAGGTAGGTCTCTTCACATTTGAAAATCATCTTGACTGAAATGAATGTCTAAAAAAAGTTTCCCACCCTCCGCCCATCTATTCTAATTCCCCACCCACATCTTGACACCATTCTGGGTGCATGGTTCTGAGCTCTCTTCCCTCTCTCTAGGTGGCCGCCCCTATTCCTATGGTTTAAAAGGTCACAGATTGGTTGATAGCATCCACATTTTCATCACCAGCTCCTAACTCTAGTTCTGGTGCATTTCTATTCCACTGTCTCACTGCTATCTCAAAGACAACGTGATCAGATGAGAACTACAATTTTACTGCCACCAATATCCCAAACCTTTCTCTCCCTTTCTTCCCATCTCATGCAATAACACAGCCAGTTGCTCAGAAATATGAAGCCTCACTTTCCCTTACCCTCCACATTTGTTGCAAACACCTAATTCTTCAGTTTTACTTCCATAAAATACTCTTGGCTCTAGTACAGTTGTCCTTGACCACTGCAACAGCATAATAGGTTTTTTTTTTTTTATCGGAATATGATTGCTATACAACATTGTGGTTTCTGTAGTACAATAATGTGAATCAACCATATGTATACAAACATCCCCTCCCTCTCAATCCTGCCTC
Organism: Muntiacus reevesi; assembly: GCF_963930625.1. Lineage (NCBI taxonomy): Eukaryota > Metazoa > Chordata > Mammalia > Artiodactyla > Cervidae > Muntiacus > Muntiacus reevesi. The sequence continues at coordinate 63,706,070 of NC_089261.1, forward strand.
CCAACCCCTCATCTCACATCTCACCCATCAAGGTCATCACAGAGCACCGAGCTGAGCTCCCTGTGTCAGCAGCATCTTCTCACTAGCTGTGTATTTTACGCATGGTAGTGTACTTATCCATGTTACTCTCTCAATTCATCCCACCCTCCCTTTTCCCCCTCTGTGCCCACAAGTCCCTGCTCTGTATCGCCTCTATTCCTGCCCTGCAAATAGGTTCGTCAGTACCAATATTCAGTATTTGTTTTTCTCTTTCTGACTTACTTCACTCTGTATCACAGACTCTAGGTTCATCCACATCACAACAAATGTTTTTTGCTACCTTTATACACACAACAAAGTGATTTTTTTTAATCAGAAGCAAAATCATGTCATTCCTTCCTTCAAATCCTCCAGTCACTGCTCGGGAACCTAGGATAAAATCTGTAAGCCACACTACCAGGTATCTGCTCGTCTCCGCGTCAGCCCGTTCTACTCCAGGTTTATTCCTATCTCTAGAAGCTGCCGAGCTCTCCCACCCTCAGTGCCTGTGCGTACACCATTTCCCTGGATGCTTTTCCTCACAGCTCTTCACATGGCTGGCTCCTGCCCTGTGGGCTTCAGTTCAAAGGGTCTCTCTTCACCAAGACCTTCCCTGATCCAATTCATAGGCTCTTCCCTCATCTTTTACTTTCTACCTTAAAATCCTGTTTATTGTCTTCTTAAGATTTTTCACAATTAAAAATTTTATACTTGTTTACTTGTGTGTTGTCTCTGCCTCCCTCCCTCTCTTCCAAGCTCTCTATCTCTTTTGACACAGACACACAACCCTTGAGACCAAAAGCCCTATGACAGCCAGGTGATGTCTAAGTTTCATTTATATATTCAGGAGATACTAGGCACTTATTGAAGAAACAATGTTTAGCCAGGTGAAAAATACAACCTCCAGAACTATGGGCTCTGCTGGGACACTGCACGACTGAGGCACGAGAAACCCATGCTATTTGTTCTGCTCCTCTTCTTCTCAGGTCTAAGGACCCCAGAAAATATGAGGTACTGGTGGGGTCACTTCAGGTCTCCGGTTACCAAGGCCCCAAAACAGCGATCATCCCTGTGTCCAGGATTATCCCCTACCCCGGCGTCCGGGGACACGCACCCGGTGCCATCGCTGTGGCAGAGCTGGCCCGCCCGCTTTCCTTCAGCCCTCTGGTCCTGCCCATCTGTCTCCCGACATCAGCAGTCCAGCTGAAGAACACAGCCTCCTGCTGGGTGACTGGATGGGACAATCCTGGGATATTCCAGTGTGAGGATAAGTAGATTTTTTGAGCTCGGTTTGCTCCACTGACATCCCCCTCACTCTCTGTCCCACTGCTGGCACAAGACGCGGTGTGCTCGTACTCTCTAGCAACCAATCCGAAGGGTTGCAGACTTGAGTTCTCCTCTCACCCCCAGCTTCCCTCCGCCTCCTTCTTACTTCTGCTGCTACAATTACTTTGCTTACTTACAGCAGCTTTTGCTGCTATGTTACAATACCTCTAAGACCTTAAAACTGAAAAGGCCAAGGCACTGAACTTAATGAGAAGAGAGTTCTCAGTTCCCCTCCAGTGCCCGGTAGAATGTGTGTGGGCTGGCGGACGGGGAAGCAGACATGAACGTGGATCCTCAGCAGGTCCCGAGTCAGACTGAGAGGATATCATCACCCACCAACAGTCCTGACTCTCTCAGTATATCAGATCCACCTTCTTACGTTCCATGGAACATAAAAGGTACATGTCAAAGCCAAACAACATAATCTCACATCTTCATTATCGTACGTTTTCCCAAATCAAAAGATTCTTCTGCTCTCTGTGGTATCTGAGCAGGAACACCTGCTTTTAGTCTTGTTCAGACCTAGGGACTGCAGCCTTGAGACCATGTGCCAAACCAGAAATCAGAGTACTGCCCATGATGGGGGGCAGAAACTTGAAATCAGAGATATCCCTGAAAATCAAAGGCATGATTATCCAAAGCTGAAAGTTGCTTCCTAATTTTTAACACAGCTTTGCCTTTTTGACCTTATAGCTATGACACCACCTTACACACTGAAGGAGCTACAGGTGCACCTCATTGATCTCCAGACATGCAAGAAATATCAGAAAGAAAGCTTGTTGCAAGGAGCCGAGCCCATCAGTGAAGCCATGATCTGTTCCCGGCTCCCAATGGGGCAGCCAGGCGCATGTATAGTAAGAACCCACTCCTACAGGCATCTTTCAGAGCCCCTCCTGGCCCCAGAGTGCTTCCTCCACGTCTCGTAGCTTTGTGGTCCCTGGGTGAATCCAGGAGTGTCGGAACAGGCCCAAACTCCACAGCTCTTGGCTAAACTATTAGTCTCTTGCCCTGTGCGTGGCCTAGCCATATGTCCCCTCTCCTTCAGGCCAGTAGAGGAGATCCCCTGATGTGCAGAGTGAAGGACTTCTGGGTTCTAGCAGGAGTGATGAGCTGGGGATCAAACTGCATTGGAATCGACGAGCCTGGAGTATTTACAAACATCAGTTTCTACAAGTCTTGGATTGAGAAGTCAGCCGTCTCATCTGCTGAGCTTTCTGCTACCTCCAGGTCAGACTTCTCCAGGTTCTTCCCGGTAATGCTTCTGCCTCTCATATTCCTGGGGCCACCCTAGCTAGCTGAGGGAGAAAGAGGAAATGCTTTAAGTTGAGGATTTTGAGGAGAGATTTTGAAGATTCAGCAAGAAGCAGGTCAGCTCCCTCGAGGCACAGCCCCCAGGAGCCGCATCTGCTTGCTGCCTTGTCTCCTACAGGTCAACATGGAAAGCAAGGTGCCCCGTGTGAATAAAGTTTGGTTGATTCTGTTATTTCTCATATTCATTTTTTGGATGAAACTGGAGTCGGGGCCTGGGGAAATACAGAAGCAGAGAACTTTAGGGCTGAAAGGGATCTGGAAATCCCTGACCCAATCAATCCCCCGCATTCTACAGAAGCAGTAGCTAAGGTCCAGAGAGGTGAACTAGCTTGCCCTTGGCTGAATTAAATTAAAACCATCCAATCTGGGACTAGACTGAGTTCTAAAGAAAAATCAGGAACTTGGAGGACTAGCAGGTTTCAGTGGAAGCACATTAGGCAAGAGGAGCCAAACACAGCATGTTAGCTATCTACTGCTGTATAACAAATTACCCCAAAACTGGAGACAACATTTACTACCTCTCAGTGTCTGTGAATCAGGGAGACTTAACTAGGTAGTTCCTACTAACGGTGTTTCAAGAGGCTGCTTGCTGCAAACTGCAGTCATCTTCAAGTTCAACTATTGACAGAAAGAACCTGCTTCAAGGTCACTCTCAGAGGCCTCTCTGTGGGGAGAGAGGGCAGTTGGCTTCATACACAGTGAGTGATCCAAGATAAAGTGACAGAAAACACCCCAAAGGGAAGCTGCAGTCTTTCTATAACCAGAAAGACATCTCATTACTTCTGTTGTATTCTATTCTTTAGAAGTGACTCAACAAGGTGTAAATACAGGAGGCAAGAATCACTGCAGACACAACAGCCACCTTCTACAAATGCAATAGGGAAGGGTCTGGAGGTGAAAACTGACTCTGTTTAGCAGTCAGACATCAAGCAGAGGCATGGAGTGGGGTTAAATTGAAGTTTGGGGAGAGAGTATTTCTGAGTCTCCTGTTCAGCCCACTGAGAGCACTGCATGGCTGTGTTCAGAGAAGGGTCTAAGAACATGTCTCACTAAGAACTGTAAGGCTGCTTGAATCCCATCCTTTTCTTGATATATGAAGAGTCATTAAGAACATGAGATTTTATACTGGCCAGCAGTGAGTTAATTTACCAATTTCATAAGATACTGATTAAAATGATTCAGGATATTCCATATTACTAGACAAATAATAGTGAAAAACAATTAGGAGTTTCAGGAAGATGGTAAAATGAACAGCAGCAAAGTGAACATTTCTTGCTCACATTTCATTCAACACCAATAAAATCACTGTTTGAAAATGAAAATTTTCATTAATAACTGCAAAGATAAGACAGTTACATAAAAATAAGGAAGTTAAATCTGGGCCATCAAAAATCCTTCCATATATGAAGAAAATAGTTAAGAACATTGAAAAAAATTAATTTCCCAAATGTAAAAATTACGTAAAATATAAGCAGGATTCAAAGACCAATTACAATCTATACTCAAAAGAACCCTGTGCATGTTTATAAGATCTCAGGATTTATTTTTTAGATGATAGCACTACAGAATTGCAAGCAAGGCATCACTGACACTGGAAAAATGCTTCAGCAAAAGATAAACTTATTAAATATATGAGATACTAAATAAGTAAGAAATGACTAAAGAATATGAGTGAAGAGGATGGATCTAAAGAACCACCCTAGGCTGCAAAAGGAGAGAGACTCTTTGATGAAGATAAATTTTGTATTTATCTAGAAAAACATGTTCTATTAAAGCTAAGAAATCAAGTAAAAAGATAAAAACAGGTTTTAAAATCATACAATAGTTGGAAGGTACTTTAGAAGTTGTTTGATACAACTCTCAGCTCAAGGCCTTCAGTTTGCTTGTTTCACACACCCGATGTCTGACGTGATACTTTTTAATACTGTAGCACTGGGAAACGAACTAACTACTCACTAACCTTGGGTAACGGGGGGAATGGAACTACACAGCACCATGCCACCAACTGCTCACCATGATCTTCAAAAACTGAAACTTAACAAGTAAAACATGCACATAATGAAGGAAATGAAAAGAGAGTTTTCTGTAGAAAATATCAGTAACTACATGATTCTGTGTTTTAGGAATAAGCTAAACATGGAGATTTGGGTATAATCTCAAGGTAGCATACCAGGAATGAGACCATACCAGACAAAGCTTAAGTGTTACCAACAGTATTTGGTACTAACCAAAGAAAAACATCATTAGGAAGAGGAAGGGTCTTCACATGGAATCGAAGAAAACAAAAGCCAAATGTTTTTGTGTTCATCAGACCCTGGGCTGTGAAAGGAGAGAGACTCTGAGTCTGATGAACATAAGCTTTGTATATACTTAGAAAAACATGTTCTGTTACGGAGAAGCACTCTTTCACCCAGTTCTTTTTAGAAGAAGGGATATTTCATCCTCTTGAGTGAAATGCTTGTAGAGATTTGCCAGTTCCACTTGTTCTGATCTTTGAAGCCTCTTCAAACCATCACTCTTTTACTAATTTGGTTTCCCTACTCAACATCAAGAAGGTGTGCCCAGGTAGGGAAAAATGAAAATGCCAAATGATAAACACGAATAGTTCTCATTGCAAATCAACATCCTGATTCATGCACAAGTCTCTTAAATTATAGTGAGTCAGTCTCTTGAATTTGATCTATTCTAGGTGCTCTGACAAGAATTTCAGAAGCTAAAAAGCTGAGTCCACAGCCAAATCATGCTGCCTGCCAAAGTGGTTTCTCTGGGTGTCATGACATCTTTATCTTACCTCCAACTATGGCAGGAACTTGTATTCACTTTTTATCTTCTTTGTATCAATTACTATATATATATATGATATATATATATGAGATATATATATATATCAATTACTATACTGGCCACTTTAAAAATTATCTTATCTCGCCCTAACAACTCAGGAAGGTATTATTTATTCCACTTTTACAAATGAAAAGACACACTCAACAACAAAAACTGAGGATCAAAGAGGTTAAGTAACTTGCTAAGTTCACACGCCAAATATTTAACAGATTTATTCAGGACTGTCTGACTCAAAAGATTCAGCTCCTTCCACTATACCAATTACCTCCATTCACTATTAGTAAGCTCTATTAAAGATCTCTGTACGACTCCAAAATCACACCTGCCCTTTGATTCTAGTTATTTGTACCTCTTGCTATATTCCATCAGAAATTGATGGCACACAGCTTTACTTCTGAACAGGTAAGAACAAACTTGAGAAGAGAAACACTGCTGTCGTCATCTTCCTGATCTTCTAACAGTATCTATTATACTGTCTTGCAAAGAGAAAGTATCAAATCTTATTTTCTAAATAAAAAATGAAAGCCATAGACTAAGAAAGCTAGCTGTCAAAAGGGAAAGGAAAAATTCATTTAGTATAAATTCAAATGAATAAACAAAAAATATTTTACTTTAGTGATCAAAAGAACAGAAGCAACTCCTGCAAAGGGAGACTGATTAAAAAGCAGCAGGACCCAGGGCACACAGGAGGGAGCTCAGAGCAGGACTGGGCCCTATGGAGAAAGTGAACGCAGGCCAATGAGGCAAAAGGCAGGAAGAGGAACGGGGCTGTCTCTAGAAGGCTGTGCAGGCCTTGGCCCTGACATAAATGCCAAGTATATGTGCTCGTTCCAAGACATGCTGGTTAGTGGAACTATTTCTTGTCCAAGTTCAAGAACTAAGACCAAACTGGATCTCTCAATAGAGGGCATAGCTGTCTGTTGCTGCCAGGCCAGGGCCTGCGACACATTGGCTAGAGAAATCAATAATTCTTTACAAGATTTTCATAAAGAGAATTATCTGTTTTCCAGTGTAAAGGACTGCTCTGATAGAAAAGAGACAATGGAATCCATCTACCTTTCCTGTCACTACAGATAAAAAGCTAAACCCCCTGCAAATATACTGCTGTCCCTGTTTTGTTCCCAGGGTGCCCAAGAGACGATGCAACCTGAAGTGGCATCCTTACTCTACAGCAGCGGTTCCCAACCAAGGGTGGTGGCTCTGCACTCCACTTCTCCCCACCTGGTGACATTTTTGGTTGTCACAACTAGGGGTGGGTGGTACTCCTGACATCCAGCAGGTTAAAGCCAGAGATGCTGCTTAACATCCCCCAATTCACAGGGCAGCCCCCCACAAGAATCACCTGGCCTCAAACATCCATAGTGCCAAGGCTGAGAAATCCTGGTCTGTAGGCACCATTAACATCAATCTAAGCCATCACCAAGAGGACCTGTTTGATAGAATTAAGACAGGCCTTAAAACTGGAATATTAGTTCAACAAAAACACTAATAAAAACAGTGGCTATGATTTATTGTTTTGTGCTTAAATAGTCTAAGTACTTCCCTGTATCTCATTTAATTCCTACCCAAATCTTGTGGGGTATTAGTAATTTCCATTTTGCAGAGATGAAAAGGCAACTAGGCAACAAGCCACATGCAACTAATAAAGCTTTCACCAACACCACCATGTTGCCACTTTCCAAACCAACAGAGGTATTTGAAGATAACGTTAATGATAACAGGGTAACAGTCTGGGAACAGAGAATCTAGGACCCAAAGACAGGGCATGATGAGACAGACAGAGCTGGAAGAGTTATCTCCAGGAAAATCTCCAGAATGGACATTAAACACTTATTCTTTTGCTTCCACTCGTACTTTCTTTCTTACAAGAAGCAAAGGAGCATTAAAATGGGAGACCCACCCAAAATGTTTCTTGATGGCTAAATCAAAAATAAGTAAGTATTTGTAGAGGGATAACAGGGCAATAGACAAAGACAAATAAATACAAATAGATAAGCAATTCATAAATCAATGTTACATCTACAAAGAAACTTGGAGAGCATCAGCTGATTCTAGTGCCTTCATGGTACAATAGGAAAACACAGGCCTTAGGGGAAAGGGGACTTCCATAAGGTCGTGCAGTCATCACCATGAAAATAACAGCACTGTGGGCTGAAGACCAGAGATTTCTCCAGTATGGTACAAAAGTTTAGCTTTTTGATCACCCCACGATGCTTGTGGGATCTCAGTTCCCAGACCAGGGATTGAACCTGGAACCATGGCAGTGAAAGTGCCAAGTCCTAACCAGTGGACCGCCAGAGAATTCGTAAGAGTTTAGCTTAGATTTAGAAAGGACTCATGGGTTCTCATTCTTGTAAGAATGGACATTTGCTTACATAACTCACTATTACTGTTACACGTATCAAAATTAACAATAATTCTTTCATACCATCTCAATTCAGTTCAGTTCAGTCACTCAGTCATATCCAACTCATTGCAACCCCATGAATCACAGGACGCCAGGCTCCCTGTCCATCACCAACTCCCAGAGTCTACCCAAACCCATGTCCATCGAGTCGGTGATGCCATTCAACCATCTCACCCTCTGTTGTCCCCTTCTCCGCCTGCCCTCAATCTTTCCCAGCATCACGGGCTTTTCAAATGAGTCAGCTCTTCGCATCAGGTGGCCAAAATATTGGAGTTTCAGCTTCAACGTCAGTTCTTCCAATGAACACCCAGGACTGATCTCCTTTAGGATGGAGTGGTTGGCTCTCCTTGCAGTCCAAGGGACTCTCAAGAGTCTTCTCCAACACCACAGTTCAAAAGCATCAATTCTTTGGCGCTCAGCTTTCTTTATAGTCCAACTCTCACATCCATACATGACCACTGGAAAAACCATAACCTTGACTAGATGGACCTTTGTTGGCAAAGTAATGCCTCTGCTTTTTAATATGCTGTCATACCATCTAATACCCAGTTAATGATCAAATTTCCTTGATAGTATCAAAATGTTTTCTTAGAGCTGGTGTGTTAAATCAGGATCCCAACTCCTCAAGCAATCACGAAGACAGCTAGATTTGCAAAACATCAATTAGGTTACAATTTACAGTCATGGCAGTAGGTAAACAAATAGAGAAAGGATTAATTTTTTTTGAAGTGTCCACTTCTAAAATCTGAAAAACGTGTTGCAAGAGGTAAACACCTTACTGTCCTGAGACACAGCACATGTGGCACTTCCCCACCACAACAGTCCCTGTGGCTGAGCTGGCCACATCCCTGCATGCTCATCACGCACGAGGGCACAGACGCAAGGGCACTGTACTACAAAGACATGTGGAGTCCAGAGCCATGAGCCTATGGTCTGGTAAGAAAAGATCATCTGTTCAAATTCTTTGGAACTTGAACTGAAAATAAGAAGAAACTTGTGTAGTTTACAGTGGGACAGAATGAAAAGACATGCAAGGTGGCTGGGCCATCCTGCCGGCAGAGGACCAGGGTGAGGATTTGGAACAGCTGCCCTGAGCTCTGACGCCATGGATTCAAAGCCCCCAGTCAGTCCTGGTCTCCAGCTCTGGGCTCGTCTGTCCAAGCACAGCCCCAGAGGTCCTCTCACTCTGTTCTCCTCACTGTTCTCAGATACCTGCAGTGGTCTGCTGAGGCTGTCATCACAAAGTACCACAGAGGGGGCCTTCAAGACCAGAAATGTGTTTTCTCACAGTTTTGGATGTGAGAAGCCTGAGATTAAGAGGTCAGAGGGTGGGTTCCTTCAGAGCGATGAGAGGGACAATCTGATCTAGGTTTCCTGGGCCTTCTCCCCTCTCTGTGTGTGTCTGCCTTCAAACGTCCTCTCCCTATAAGGACACCATCACACTGGGTTAAGGCCTATCGCAACGATCTCATTTTGGGCTCCCCAGGTGCTTGGTGGTAAAGAATACACCTGCCAATGCAGGAAATGAGTGTTCGATCTCTGGGTCAAGATGATCCCTTGGAGAAGGAAATGGCAACTGACTCCAGTACTCTTGCCTGGTGAATCCCATGGAGAGAGGAGCCTGGCGGGCTACAGTCCGTGTGCTGGCGAAGAGTCAGACACGACTGAGTGGCTGAGCACACACACACGTGACCTCATTGTAACCTCAGTTACCTCTTGTAGAGACACCATCTAAGAATACTATCACATTCGAAGGCACTTGGGGTTTGGACTGCAACTATACAACTATAGACGGGGGGAGATACATTTTGGCCCACACAATATCTTTAAAACAATCTCTCACTGTTTAAGCTAGTTTAAGTGAGTCTCTGTTGTTTATAACTGAATAACAGTTACCAAAACAGCTACACTTTCTGGTATTTTTTAAAATTATTATGGTGTTTTTTTTTTTCAAAATTCATAAAAGTTTAAGATATAAGAGAGCAACAACATGCTTTAACACTACTAAATTCTGCCTTCGCACACGTAGCACCTATAAATGATGGGGACAGAAAACATGAAAGGCACAGAGAAAAATTCTGTGGCAGAGGCAGGACTGAAGCTTTCAGTTTCCTATCAACCAGGAGTGCTGGCCACTGACAGCTCAAAGGCAAGTCCATTCCAAGGCTGCTTCCAGAGACATCTTTCTCCCAAGGTAACACCCCCTCCAGGAGGCAACCTGCACCCAGTCCTTTGGAAGTTCAAGCATCCAGCCTTCCTGTCTCATTTCAGGGTGTATTTGAAGGGCCATCTGAGATCCAGAGTAACCTGTGGGATTGGCTGAGGCCTCTGTTGCTAATGCATCACATCAACCTTCCCTGTGCCCAATCCTGTTTCCATTCCCCCCGACCCCCAACAAGGTGTTGATCCTAAGACTCCTTCCCAATAAACTTCCTGCACACAAATCTCTGACTTACAGTCTATTTCCCAGAAAATCTAACTTGCAATACATTCTATGGCTAACACTGTAAAGGAAGATGGGAAAAAAAAAAAAAAAAACAACCCACAAAAATAGAAGAAATTAGCCGGGTATTGGGTTAATTTCCTCTTTTTCATTCTTCCTTGTGAAGAACCCCGCTGCTCTTCCATTTCCTTACTAGAGACAGGGTTCCGAGCGCTCCAACCTGCCCACCGCTCACCCTTCCCCGCCCCCAGAGGCAAAAGCCCCAGACACTTTGTCCGCCTGGACAGCAGGGGGCACCTCGAGCCCAGCGCCTCTCCTGGGTCCCACGGCTGCACTTCTCACGTCTGGTCTCTTCAGCTCCTGGCCAGGGCGAGGACCCAGGAGGAGGAGGCGGGTGCAGCCAAGGATCCAACCAGGAGGAGAGGCTGGTCCTGGCCCTCTTCTGAGGCTTCTTTCCAGCTGGCCTGACCCTGGGAGCTTGAGTCCAGAGAGCAGGAAGCGCTGACCCTGACGAGAGAAATATGGGTCCTGTGGGCTCTGCCTTCCTGCTGTCCCTTCTGCTGGGTGAGCCCTTGAGGTGGAGGTGGGGGGAGGCGGAGGGTTTTTGGCTCAAGAAGTTACCATAGAGACTACTAGGACACTGCACACATGGGACGTGACTTCTGAAGGGTGTGCCCTGAGAAAGTCTGAGGGGACCCTCTGTGCCAGGCTCCAAACAAATCTGGGCTCTTGGTAAACACAAACACACCCCTCGGGGAGGGGGGTGGGGTTCCAGTCAATGCCTGCAGCAAATATGTAAATTATAAGGCAGGTTAGAAAGCAATAAATACTGTGACCTGAAAGGGACCTCTAGAGTGCCGAGAGGCATTATATTTTAAACAGGGTGGATCAGGAAAGTTTCTGTAAGAAGAAGCTATTACTTGGACGAGATGAGTGATTTGGCTAAAAAATCAAGGAAAATAGTAATTCAAGCAAATGGAACTGAAAGTACAAACGCCCGTCCTTCATTTCAGGAATTATACTGTTCATTTATTTTTCCAGCCCATGGTGATTTAAAAGCAGGATTGGCTGAGGGTAGCAAAAAGATAATGGATAGCAAAAAAGAAAGAGACACAAATACTGCAATATGCTAGTTCAGTTGAAGAAAACAGGACAAAAGTAAACAGCTCATACAGCTTAAAAACATCTGAAGGCATGAATGTATTTACAACCTCACATACTTGATATTCCTGAAGGAGACGGTGAATCATTAAGTAAAAGTTAAATTATGTTCCATACATGCTGCTAAAAAGTCACGTAAATATGTAATTAGCAAGATTTTTACTAGCAGGTAGATATAAAAATTTGGCCTTTAACACCAATCTGAGAAATTGAAGTCACAGAAAGCCTTTCTATTCAGAAAACCTGGATATAAAACAGGTGTTGTTATATATTATATATGTGTGTTGTTATATATTAATGATACAGTGTATTTGTTTTAGGGTCTTTCCTATCCTCTTTCCAAAAGAAAACCCTCCAGTCAGGTGAGTGGTTTCCACTTGGGTCCAAGACTGCTGGGTTTGGAACTGGAATAGGACAGTGAATGGAGGTTAGGGAGGACTCAGGTCCTGGGAATGGATGGGAGTTTGGAGATGATGAGAAGATGGGGATCAGAAGAATAGGGCAACCAGACTTTCACATTTCTCTCTCCTCTTTCTGTAGTGTGTGGACGACCTGTACACTCAGGCCGTGTTGTGGGTGGCAAGGATGCTGCTGCCATGCGCTGGCCTTGGCAGGTCAGCCTGAAGTTCTCCAACTTCCACGTCTGTGGGGGCTCCCTCATCAGTGACAGGTGGATAGTCACAGCAGCACACTGCTTACAAATGTAAGTTCCAGCTGGTGATTAGGACACACAGAGGTAGGTTTTCAATAAATAACTGAATGAATTCATGAATGAACCAACAGACAAAGGCAAGTTCCAAGACAAGCAGGTGGAAGGAAACCTAGGTCATCTTGGACTCAGGACAAGGCACAGAGGTAAAAAAAAAAAAAAAAAAAGGAATGATGAAAGTGGTCACTATATTAGAAATTTTTCTTACTTATCACCAAATCACCTCCTAAACACTAGTCAGGAGTTGTGTCTTAAGCTGTTTCGGGTCACAAACACAATCTGTGAGAGAAGCAAGGTACCATGTGGTGAGCAGCCGTGAAGAAAGAGGCCCATATAAAACCGATGTCTCCGGCCAACGGCTAATGAAGACGTGACAGACCCTTTCTGAGTTGAGTCTAGAGATGACACTGCACACCACCTTCAGTAGAGCCTGCTCAGAAGGAACCAGATTCCTGACGAACAGAAACTGTGAAAGGTTTGCTGTTTTCAGCCTCTAAGCTTTATGGTAATTTGTTGTGCCACAATAGATGACATATATAAAGAATGAAACAGGATGGGAGACCGGGATGGGGAATTCGTGTAACTCTATGGCTGATTCACATCAATGTATGACAAAACCCACTGAAAAATAAAAAAAATTAAAAAAAAAAAAATTTAAAAAAAAAAAAAAAAAGAATGAAACAACCAAACCTTTCAATAACAAAAAGTTCAAATAAAGTAATAACTTCAAAATGCTGAGGGAATTCCAACTTAGAAGTCTGCCCATACCTACAAACCATCCAACAAGGGTGGGGTAGAAATAAGACATCCTCAGATACACAAAGCAGCAGAGTTCTGTGCAGCAGCTTCATGCGTGATCTCTCAGGAAGCCATAGTGGAATGTGCTTCACCAAAATGGAGGAGGGAAAACAGAATAAAAAACAAAAAATCAGAATACAGCACAGGAGAGAGTCCTCAAGAAAATCATAAAGAAAAGTACCAAGACTGGAGTCATAGGGCAGAGGCCTTAAAAAAAAAGTATAGTGCCTAACACTATCAACAAAAAAGAAGTATAATGCCTAACACTATCAACATATTGAGAGATTTACACTTCTGGCAGACAGTTGGGGAAAACTGATGAGTTAGTGACAGGTACCTAGAAAACTAAAAATGCAAACAAGTGAGACCATATTATTAGCTCCAGAAGAAGCAAAAAGTCTTATAAGAAATATAATTACAGTACCAAATATGGCCAGGAGGTGAATGTTTTCATAGTCACAAAACATACATATTAAATAGTAATCTGACAAAAAGTTATCATAGATTAGGAAGATGGTGAAAGAAAGTGGGTGAAGTGGCTGTAATTGTTGGTTCAATCCTCACCATGTACATAGGAATACAATGTTCTAAAATTGAAAAAAAATGAATGGCAATATATAGGGTTTCTTAAAGATATAGGGAAAATGCTAGAAGAAAGAGATAACAGTTGAAAGTGATTGCCCTTGGATAACAAGAATTGAGGGCAGTAGGGCAGAGAATGTCTATCATTCATTTATTTTGTAAATCTTATCAAACTAGTTGACATTTTAAATTACATGAACACACAGACACACACACACACATATATAAACTTGGTGGTTATATGTTGCTTTAATTTTTTATGCAGAAATAAAGGTCTAGTGCTCAGAAATCAAAACTGAAAATAAAACAATAACTACTAAGCATATTTGTGATGGCTGAAACAATGGAGAACAGCAGAGGTGACTAAAAGAACGAGAGAAAAACTGTAAAACAAAACTCTGGCCATTAGAATAAAAAAGGATACCACAGAAACAGTAGACAACAAAAGAAAGAGTGGTCAGGAGGTGGGGTAGGAGAAGAGGATACAAACAAAACCTATGCCAAGCTGGAAGCAGCCTGGTTAACTCCAAGTCTATTCCCCTCCTTTCTTCCCCAAAGACTCAGCCACACAAAGGCAGCTTGCTGTGACTCAGCTGTAAGCAGAGAAGTGCAGTCCACTTTTGTTCTCTTTCTCTTCCCCTCAGGACATGGATTCCTTTCTTATACACTGTGTGGCTGGGGTCAATTGACATCAACAATCTAGGCGAAGGCGTGATACATCATGTGAGCCGAATGGTCATCCATCCCATATACAATAATGCCAGTGGAGACATCGCCCTATTGCGGCTGTTCACTAGAGTCACCTACAGGTCTTCCATCCTGCCCATTTGCTTGTCCCATGTCAGAAAGAAGCAGTTGATAGTTCCAGGCTCTTGCTGGGTGACTGGATGGGGAAAACTGCGAGAAGGAGGTGAGAGTGCACACAACAAGGGGGTGTGTTATACGTCCCCTTCTGGTACCCACTTCAGGGCATTCATATTCTGGGCACTTCAATGCTGTAGCGAAGACTGTCTACAAAACCAGAGCAACCAACTGACACTCTCCAGAAGTTTTCAAATAAAATGTCTGCCTATATACATGATTATTAACTCATATTTTGGCTAGAATCCAGCTGTACTGGTAAGAACAAATACTAACAATTTATATATATATTTATTTAACTATTTTTTAATACTAACAATTTAAATACATAATTACCTCTCTGAAACAGAGGTTAACAAGTCTGATTTAAAGTTTGAAAAGAGTCTAGTGCTTATTTAATCTGTTTTCAAAATGTTGTGTCAACTCTTTGAATACTTTGGAATAGTCATATTGTTACTTAATCAAAACATATCAGAATTTCTCTTTATCTAGAACCTTAAGAATGCCCCAGGTGGCACATCAAAAAACTGCAAACAGAATTTTTGCAAACAGAATTTCTGTTTGTTCTGCAAACAGAATCCATTGTTTTAGATTAACTATGCCACAAAACTGTTCCATTAGCCAACATGATGAGAAAGTGACTGTATTCTGCTTTTGGATGACCACTCCAAGATGTCTGCATATCATGACTGAATGTTGTCCCTACTGTTCCAGGTTGCCTTTCCTTTCATTCCTATTTATCTCTACAGATGCCAATAACCCTACCACGCTCCAGGAAGCAGAAGTACCCATCATTGAACACCAGAAATGTGAAAACATCTACAACCCACTGGCCCCCTTCTTGCCGCAAGCACAGCCGGTCATCGAGGAATCCATGGTGTGTGCCGGTGATCTTAACAAAGGGAAGGATACCTGCCAGGTTAGGGTTTGCTCTTGAAAATTTTAACTTACAATGACATCTTAATTTGGATCCAGGTTTGCCCATCTGTAAACAACAGTGTATTGGGAATCAGGAGACAAGCATTCTTACAAAAATTCTTTGTTTTCATCTGGATAAATCACTTAAACTTTATTAATTTAATCTCTTCAACTATTGATCTAGAGTAATGCTAACCACTGGTGTTTGGGTTTTCATAGTCTCATATGTTTTCATAAGTATACTAAGAGGTTAACATAGAAATACCAACTTTTTAATTTTTTCAAGGCAAAAACATTTCATTGTACACTTAAAAGGTGTCATTCCATTGTCTCCTGATCATAACTGTCTGATGAAAAATCAACAATCATTTGTGTCTTCCTCCATTGGGTGTGCTGTACTGTTCTCTGGCTTCATCCAATATATTTTCATTCATATTGGATTGTCAGAAATTTGAATGTCATATGCTAGGTGTGGTTTTCTTTGTCTTTATCCTATTTGGGATTCACTGAGTTGTTATTTTAATCTATTCTTTCCAGTTCAGTTCAGTTGCTCAGTTGCGTCCGACTCTTTACGACCTCATGGACTGCAGCACGCCAAGCCGCCCTGTCCATCACCAACTCCCGGAGTTTATACAAACTCATGTCCATTGAGTCAGTGATACCATCTAACCATCTCATCCTCTGTCGTCCCCTTCTCCTCCTGCCCTCAATCTTTCCCAGCATCCGGGTCTTTTCAAATGAGTCAGCTCTTCACATCAGGTGGCCAAAATACTGGAGTTTCAGCTTCAGCATCAGTCCTTCCAATGAACACCCAGGACTGATTTTCTTTAGGATGAACTGGTTGAATCTCCTTGCAGTCCAAGGGACTCTCAAGAGTCTTCTCCAACACCACAGTTCAAAAGCATCAATTCTTGAGCTCTCAGCTTTCTTTATAGCCCACAACTCTCACATCCATACATGACCACTGGAAAAACCATAGCCTTCACTAGACAGACCTTTGTTGACAAAGTAATGTCTCTGCTTTTTAATATGCTGTCTAATCTATTCTTTTACCTTTCATCAAAATTTGGGAAATTTTCATTCATGATTTCTTCAACTATTTTTCTGCCTCATATCTTTCTTTTCTTCTTCTAGTTAAAACTGGAAGTTTGTAAATTATACCTTTTGATATTTTCACACAAGTCCCTAATACCCTTTGTCTAATTTTTACCCTTTTCTGTTTTGTCAAATTTGATACTTTAAATTAACCTATATTCCAAATCATTGCTTCTTTCTCCCGCCATCTACATTTTTCTGCTAGGTTCATCTAGTGAGATTTTTATTTCAGATATTTTATTTTTCAGTTCTAAAACCACCACTTGGGTTTTACTTCCTCCCTGCCTCTCTCTTTCATACACATGCACACATTCTTCTACATCTCTGCCAAAATTTCCTATCTGTATATTCATTATTAAAAAAATCAATCAGTGTACAGTGACACAACTTCACACTCACTAGGATGACTATAATCAAGATAGATAATAATAAGGCTTGGCAAAGAATTGGAATCTTCATATACCTAGTTAAAATGTAAATGGTACAGTCATTCTGGAAAATCTCAAAAGGTTAAGTATAGACTTACACACACACACACACACACACACACACACACACACACACAAGTATAGACTTACCATATAATTTAGAAATTCCACTACAAAGTAAACATCCAAGAAAAATGAAAACATACATCCATATAAAAATTTGTACATGATATTCACTGCACCAATATTTATAGTAGCCAAAAAGTGAAAACTAAAATGTCCATCAACTGATGACTAGATAAACAAAAACAAGGTATATCAATATAATGGAATATTATTCAGTCATAAAAAAGGAATGGAGTACATACACATACTATAACATGGATGAACCTTGAAAAGAGTATGCTAAGTGAATGAACCAGTGAAGTTGAAATTGCTCAGTCGTGTCCGATTCTTTGCAACCCCATGGACTGTAGCCTACCAGGCTCCTCCATCCATGGAATTTTCCAGGCAAGAGTACTGGAGTGGGTCGCCATTTCCTTCTCCAGGGGAATCTTCCCAACCCAGGAATCAAACCCAGGTCTCCCGAATTGCAGACAGACGCTTTACTGTCTGAGCTACCAGAGAAACCCGTAGAGAGACATAAAAAGTCATATTTTATATGGTTTCTTTTATGCAAAATGTTCATAATATGCAAATCCATGGAGAAAGAAAGTAGATAATTGGTTGGCCTGGGGCTGGAAGGAATGGGAGGAAAAGGGTGACTGCTGAAGTGTATAAGGTTTCTTTAGGGGGTGACACAAAAGGCTTGTGGTGATGGTCGAACAACACTGTGAATATACAAATTGAACTGTACACATTAAATGAGTGAATTATATAGTATGTAATTTACAGCTTAATAAAGCTGTTACCAAGAAAACAGGAAGACTGAGAGACTATCAACTACTATCACCACCATTTTATATAGGGAAAAATTACTTTAACACTAAAAATGGCAAAAAGGACCTAAAAATAGAAAAATAAGGAGAGTTCCCTCAATGAATTTAACTTTAGTGAAAAACTCAAAATCTTTATTTCTTTTTAATCACAGGTAAGTATTTTGAAACCACTCATATATTTAGCTAAGATTTCTGCCAATTTCAGATTCCATGATTCTAAGTTTCTGGTGTCTCCCCCAGGTGGTAGGAGGTCTGGCTCCCTTCCAAGTTTTATAGCTCCACGGGCTTCACTGCTCCGTGGTTAGCAACCTTCACCCCTGATGACCACTCTCCTCCTCATGGCCCTTCTTCACTCTGCTCATGACCTTTATCTCTTCCACAGGGTGATTCTGGAGGGCCTCTGGCATGTCAAATTGATGGTATATGGATCCTGATAGGATTGTCAAGCTGGGGAATGGGATGTGGTACTTCTTTTCCTGGAGTCTACACCAATGTGACCTACTACCAAAAATGGATTATGTCCGTTATCTCAAGAGCTGAGGTCTTGGGTGCGAACAACCTGGACTCATCTGACTTCTTATTCTCTATTGTACTGCTTTCTCTGGCTCTACTGGGACCCTCCTGTGCCTTTGGGTCTAACATTCTACCAGGACAGTAGGAAGTGTAGCTGACACTGCTGACCAAGGGCGTGGCTAGGAAGGAAGGTGTGGAGAACAAGCACTCTGGGCAGGGAAGTCACACATACTGTCACTGGGAACTCTGGATGACTTTATTAAAATAATTAGAAATGATCCTGGTTTTGAGGTCCTTGATTCTGGAAGTAGGTTTTACTGGCTGGAATGCCTACAGCTGATAAATAAGAATGCCATTTTGTGTATGGCATTCTTTGTCCTTGACAATGCAACTTACAAGGCAGGAAGGATGCCTTCTATGAAGAAGTATGTCCACAGAAGCCAGCAAGAAAAAAAAAGGCAAATAGTAAGGTCCTCAAGAAAGTACATTAAGGGTTTACTCAGTACCCATGGGTCAAATTTGAGTTTCTTACTTGGTCTATATTTCTCTTCTTCTTCTACTATCTTATACTTCCCCTCTGTAGCAAGGTAT
Organism: Muntiacus reevesi; assembly: GCF_963930625.1. NCBI lineage: Eukaryota > Metazoa > Chordata > Mammalia > Artiodactyla > Cervidae > Muntiacus > Muntiacus reevesi. The sequence continues at coordinate 63,725,013 of NC_089261.1, forward strand.
CAAATAACAAATCCACATATGTGTTTCAGTTCTGAATATTTCTGAAATTTTTAGTTTTTGAAATACTTACATGACTACTACCAAAAATAGATTAATGCAATCAACTCAAGATCTGAGGTTTGGGCTTCAAGAATCTGGACCTAATCAGGTTACTGTTACTTCTATAATAAAGTACTTTAAATATTTGTAAGGAAAACATTATTTCTCTTGCTAACTAGCAAGTTTCTTTTTACTTTTTTAAATTTATGACTGTGCTGTCTCTAGTTGTGGTGCCGCGTTTCTCACTGCGGTGGCGTCTCTTGTGCAGCGCACAGGCTCTAGGTGCGCAGGCTCAGTAGTGACGGCACGTGGGCTTAGCTGCCCCATGGTATATGGAATTTTCCAGGATCAGAGATCGAACCTGTTGCCCACTGTACTGGCAGGCAACTTCTCAACCACTGGACCACCAGGGAAGTCCACATGCTATATTTTGTTCAATAATCACAACACCTATACTATTTCCTTTCCTGCTTAGACTTCAAGGAGCTCAGAGCTACGTTTTATACTGGATTTCAGTCATTATCTTTCTCCTGTACTATCTAGGATAATTCTACTCTACTCTTTTCTATTTCAATCATCTTTCATTTCTCATTGGATGAATGTAAGTTTTGTTGACTTTATGATAAGTCAACTTTCAAAAACAATGTTTTTGGATAAATACATTTAATAGGAGGTGAGAGTGATTTGGATTTCCCTGGCAATCCAAAGGTTACAATTCTGCACTTCAACTGCAGGGGTACAGGCTTGATCCCTCATTGGTGAAGCTTAAGATTCTGCATGTCATGCAGCCAAATAATAATACTTTTTTTAAAAAGGAAGTGAGGTAGGCTTGAAAAGTTAAAACTCTTGCTAACCCGCAACCTCGCCTCTCCGCTGGACCTCCACTTTAGCCTCCCAATACCATTCCCATGTCCTTTCTTCACTCATACCTATCAGTTCAGTTCAGTCATTGAGTCGTGTCTGACTCTTTGCGACTCCATGGACTGCAGCACGCCAGGCCTCCCCGTCCATCACCAACTCCTGGAGTTGACTCAAACTCATGTTAATTGAGTTGGTGATGCCATCCAACCATCTCATCCTCTGTACTCCCCTTCTCCTCCTCCCTTCCATCTTTCTCAACATCAGGGTCTTGTCAAATGAGTCAGCTCTTCACATCAGGTGGCCAAAGTACTGGAGTTTCAGCTTCAACATCAGTCATTCCAATGAACATTCAGGACTGATTTCCTTTAGGATGGAGTGATTGGATCTCTTTGCAGTCCAAGGGACTCTCAAGAATCTTCTCCAACACCACAGTTCAAAACATCAATTCTTCAGTGCTCAGCTTTCTTTATAGTAAAACTCTCACATCCATACATGACTACTGGAAAAACCATAGCCTTAACTAGACAGAACTTTGTTGGCAAAATAATGTCTCTGCTTTTTAATATACTGTCTAGGTTGGTCATAACTTTTCTTCTAAGGAGTAAGCTGCAATCACCATCTGCAGTGATTTTGGAGTCCCCCAATATAAAGTCTGTCACTGTTTCCACTGTTTCCCCATCTATCTGCCATGAAGTGATGGGACCAGATGCCATGATCTTACTTTTCTGAATGTTGAGTTTTAAGCCAACTTTTTCACTCTCCTCTTTCACTTTCATCAAGAGATTCTTTAGTTCTTCTTCACTTTCTGCCATAAGGGTGGTGTCATCTGCATATCTGAGGTTATTGATATTTCTCCCAGCAATCTTGATTCCAGTTGGTGCTTCATCCAGCCAAGCGTTTCTCATGATGCACTCTGCATATAAGTTAAATAAGCACGGTAACAATATACAACCTTGACGAACTCCTTTTCCTATTTGGAAACAGTCTGTGGTTCCATGTTCAGTTCTAAATGTTGCTTCCTGACCTGCATACAGGTTTCTCAAGAGGCAGGTCAGGTGGTCTGATATTCCCATCTCTTTAAGAATTTTCCACAGTTTATTGTGAACCACACAGTCAGTCTTTGGCATAGTCAATAAAGCAGAAATAGATGTTTTTCTGGAACTCTGTTGCTTTTTTGATGATCCAGCAGATGTTAGCAACTTGATCTCTGGTTCCTCTGCTTTTTCTAAAACCAGTTTGAACATCCGGAAGTTCTCAGTTCATGTATTGTTGAAGCCTGACTTGGAGAATTTTGAGCGTTACTTTACTAGCATGTGAGATGAGTGCAATTGTGCAGTAGTTTGAGCATTCTTTGGCACTGCCTTTCTTTGGGATGGGAATGAAAACTGACCTTTTCCAGTCCTGTGGCTAATGCTGAGTTTTTCAAATTTGCTGGTATATTGAATGTGGCACTTTCACAGCATCATCTTTCAGGATTTGAAACAGCTCTACTGGAATTCCATTACTTCCACTAGCTTTGTTCGGAGTGATGCTTCCTAAGGCCCACTTGACTTCACTTTCCAGGATGTCTGGCTCTAGGTGAGTGATCACACCATCGTAATCATCTGGGTCGTGAAGATCTTATTTGTACAGTTCTTCTGTGTATTCTTGCCACCTCTTCTTAATATCTTCTGCTTCTGTTAGGTCCATATCATTTCTGTCCTTTATTAAGCCCATCTTTGCATGAAATGTTCCCCTGGTATCTCTAATTTTCTTGAAGAGATCTCTAGTCTTTCCCATTCTATTGTTTTCCTCTATTTCTTTGCATTGATCACTGAGGAAGGCTTTCTTATCTCTCCTTGCTATTCTTTGGAACTCTGCATTCAAATGGGTATATCTTTCGTTTTCTCCTTTGCTTTTGGCTTCTCTTCTTTTCACAGCTATTTGTAAGGCCTCCTCAGACAGCCATTTTGCTTTTTTGCATTTCTTTTTCTTAGGGATGTTCTTGATCACTGTCTCCTGTACAATGTCACGAACCTCCATCCATATTTCATCAGGCACTCTATCAGATCTAATCCCTTAAATCTATTTCTCACTTCCACTGTATAATCTTAAGGGATTTAATTAGGTCATACCTGAATGGTTTAGTGGTTTTCCCTACTTTCTTCAATTTAAGTCTGAATTTGGCAATAAGGAGTTCATGATCTGAGCCACAGTCAGCTCCCGGTCTTGTTTTTCCTGACTGTATAGAGCTTCTCCATCTTTGGCTGCAAAGAACACAATCAATCTGATTTTGGTGTTGGCTACCTAGTGATGTCCATGTGTAGGGTCTTCTCTTGTGTTGTTGAAAGAGAGTGTTTTCTATGACCAGTGTGTTCTCTTGGCAGAACTCTATTAGCCTTTGCCCTGCTTCATTCTGTACTCCAAGGCCAAATTTCCTGTTACTCCAGGTGTTTCTTGACTTCCTACTTTTGCATTCCAGTCCCCTATAATAAAAAGGACATCTTTTTGGGGTGTTAATTCTAGAAGGTCTTGTAGGTCTTTGTAGAACCATTCAACTTCAGCTTCTTCAGCATTACTGGTTGAAGCATAGGCTTGGATTACCCTGATATTGAATGGTTAGCTGTAGAAACGAACAGAGATCATTCTGTCGTTTTTGAGATTGCATCCAAGTACTGCACTTCAGACTCTCTTGTTGACTATGATGGCTACTCCATTTCTTCTAAGGGATTCCTGCCCACAGTAGTAGATATAATGGTCATCGTAGTTAAATTCACCCATTCCAGTCCATTTTAGTTCACTGATTCCTTAAATGTCCAAGTTCACTCTTGCCATCTCCTGTTTGACCACTTCCAATTTGCCTTGATTCATGGACCTAACATTTCAGGTTCCTGTGCAATATTGCTCTTTACAGCATCAGACCTTGCTTCCATCACCAGTCACATCCACAACTGGGTGTTGTTTTTGCTTTGTCTCCGTCTCTTCATTCTCTCTGGAGTTACTTCTCCACTGATCTCCAGTAGCATATTGGGCACCTACCGACCTGGGGAGTTCATCTTTCAGTGTCCTATCTTTTTGCTTTTTCATACTGTTCATGTGGTTCTTAAGGCAGGAATACTGAAGTGGTTTGCCATTCCCTTCTCCAGTGGACCATATTTTGTCAGAACTCTCCACCATGACCTGTCCATCTTGGGTGGCCCTACACAGTACAACATGGCTCATAGTCTCATTGAGTTAGACAAGGCTATGGTCCATGTGATTAGCTTGGTTAGTTTACTGTGATTGTAGTTTTCAGCCTGTCTGCCCTCTGATGGAGAAGGATAAGAGGCTTATGGAAGTTTCCTGATGGGATAGACTGGCTGAGGGGGAAACTGGATCTTGTTCTGATGGGCCCTGCTCAGTAAATCTTTAATCCAATTTTCTGTTGATGGGTGGAGCTGTGTTCCCTTCCTGCTATTTACCTGGGCCAAACTACGGTGGAGGTAATGAAGATAATGGCGACCTCCCTCAAAAGATCCCATGTATGCACCGCTACAGTCTGTGCCCCCAGCCCTGCAGCAGGCCACCACCGACCCACGCCTTCGCCGGAGCCTCCCCGACACCCACAGGCAAGTCTCCTGTGGGGTCACTGCTCCTTTCTCCTGGGTCCTGGTGCACAAGGTTCTGTTGTACCCTCCAAGAGTGTATTTCCCAGTCCTCTGTAAGTCCTGGCAGCTCGATGGTGGGGTTAATGGCGACCTCCTCCAAGAGGACTTATGCCATACCCACACCCAGAGCCCCTGTCCCTGCGGCAGAGCCCTGCCAACCTGGACCTCCACAGGAGACGCTCGCAGTTCTGTCTCAGTCTCTGTGGGGTCCCTCGGTCCTGGTGCACACAGGTTTGTTTGAGCCCTCTGAGCATCTCTGGCAGGAACGGGGTTTGATTCTAAATGCGAATTCGCCCCTCCTACCATCTTGTTGGGGCTTCTCCTTTGCCCATAGACATGGGGTATCTCCTCACAGCCACTCCAGAGCCTACCGTCTTACTGGGGTTTCTCTGACGTTGGACGTGAGCTATCTCCTCATGGCCGCTGCTCCTAACCTTGGACGTGGGGGATCTCCTCTCGGCCGCTGGCCGCTCCAGCACCATGCAGCCACTGCTCACCGCTCATACCTATGCTCAACTGCATTTGCTCTCCCTAGATTTCAGACTAGTGTTTTAAAAGATTTTTAAAATGCCCTCCCCCCTTTCCCCTGTTTGTTGTTGTTACTCCTTAGTTGTTAAATCATGTCTGACTCTTTGCAACTCCATGCACTATAGCTCATCAGGCTCCCCTGTATAGTATGTGATTTTCCAGGCAACAATACTGGAGTGTGTTAACATTTCCTTCCTCAGTGGACCTTGCCAACCGAGGGATGGAACCCATGCCTTCTGCATTGGCAGGCGGCGGCTTTACCACTGAGGCACTAGCACACATCAAAGGCACCCTACTGCTCAGAAAACAAGGACCCAAGTCCCCAACCGGACGTAAAAAGCCAGTCTGCCTCTTCAGCCTCGTTCATCCTCACCTGGACTGCTCTCTGCACGTTCAACGTCCTCAAATGCTTCAGAAGCCCCTGCTAAGGATTGGACTTCATATCTGCCATTTCCACTTCTCTGCTGTCTTTGCCAAGTTAACTCTTTCTGTGCCTTCAGATCTCAATTCAGTCTTCACTTCCTCAAGGAAGCTGTTCCCAGCTCTCCTGAAGAGAACAATCCCCCCAATACAGTCTCGAACTCCAGAGCTCTCCTTGACCAGACTCAACACAGGTGTAACTTAACGTTCACTTGTATAATTGTCTAAATGTACATCTGTCTTACCAAAAAGTAGAGAGGTTCAGGAGAGTAGGAATTTTTGTTTTTGTCAATCACTATATTCAAGTCTCAAGAACTATCTGTTAGCTGTCCACTGGCAGATGAATGGATAAGGAAGTTGTGGTACATAGACACAATGGACTATTACTCAGTTATAAAAAGGAATGCATTTGAGTCAGTTCGAATCAGGTGGATGAACCAGGAGCTTATTATACAGAGTGAAGTAAGTCAGAAAGAGAAAGAAAAATACTGTACATTAACACACATATAGGCAAGATGGCACTGATGATCCTACATGCAGGGCAGCAAAAGAGACACAGACATAAAGGACAGACTTTTGGACTCAGTGGGAGAGGTGAGGGTGGGATAATTGAAGAGAATAGCACTGAAACATATACATTACCATATGTAAAATAGATGACTAGCGCAGGTTCAGTGCATGAAGCAGGGAGCCCAAAGCCAGTTCTCTGGGACAACGCAGAGGGATGGGATGGGGAGGGATGTAGGAGGGGGGTTCAGAATAGGAGGGACACATGTATTGTTGTTTAGTTCTTAAGTCGTGTCCAACTCTTTGCAACCCCATGGACTGTAGCCCGTCAGGTTCCTCTGTCCATGAGATCCTCCAGGCAAGAACACCGAGGTGGGGTGCCATTTCCCTCTCCAGGACACAAGTATGCAAGTGAAAGTCGAGCAACCACGTCTGACTCTTCGTGATCCCATGGGCATAGTCCATGGAATTCTCTAAGCCAGAATACTGGCATGGCTAGCCTTTCCCTTCTCCAGGGATCTTCCCAACCTAGGGATTAAACCCAGGTCTCCCACATTGCAGGTAGATTCTTTACCAGCTGAACCACAAGGGAAGCTCAAGAATACTGGAGTGTGTAGCCTATCCCTTCTGCAGTGGATCTTTCCAACCCAGGGATTGAACCGGGGTCTCCTGCATTGCAGACGGATTCTTTACCAACTGAGCTATCAGGGAAATCTGGACACATGTATACCTGTGGCCAATTCATGTTGATGTATGGCAAAAAAAATCACAATATTGTAAAGTATTTATCCTTCAAATTTAAAATAAATAAATTGAAAAAAATAAAAATAAAAATCTGACCTTGGAGAAAAGGGAACCCTCTTACACTGTTGGTGGGAATGCAAACTAGTACAGCCACTATGGAAAACATTGTGGAGATTTCTTAAAAAACTGGAAATAGAACTGCCATATGACCCAGCAATCCCACTTCTGGGCATACACACCGAGGAAACCAGATCTGAAAGAGACACGTGCACCCCAATGTTCATCGCAGCACTGTTTATAATAGCCAGGACATGGAAGCAACCTAGATGCCCATCAGCAGATGAATGGATAAGGAAGCTGTGGTACATATACACCATGGAATATTACTCAGCCGTTAAAAAGAATTCATTTGAATCAGTTCTAATGAGATGGATGAAACTGGAGCCCATTATACAGAGTGAAGTAAGCCAGAAAGATAAAGAACATTACAGCATACTAACACATATATATGGAATTTAGAAAGATGGTAACGATAACCCTATATGCAAAACAGAAAAAGAGACACAGAAGTACAGAACAGACTTCTGAACTCTGTGGGAGAAGGTGAGGGTGGGATGTTTCAAAAGAACTGCATGTATTTTATCTATGGTGAAACAGATCACTAGCCCAGGTGAGATGCATGAGACAAGTGCTCGGGCCTGGTGCACTGGGAGGACCCAGAGGAGTCGGGTGGAGAGGGAGGTGGGAGGGGGGATTGGGATGGGGAATTCGTGTAACTCTATGGCTGATTCATGTCAATGTATGACAAAACCCACTGAAATGTTGTGAAATAATTAGCCTCCAACTAGTAAAATAAAATTAAAAAAAAAAAAAAACCAATAAATTGGAAAAAAATCTGACCCAAAAAGAAAATTCTCTAATCTACAGCTCTTATTCAGATTGTTCCTAGATATATACTTTTTAAAAAAAAAAGAAGTATTTGTTGAATGAGGGAATGAATAAATGAATGATAAATAAATACACAATCTCTTTGTCTCACCAATTAAGAACTCGGGTGTTTTGCTTGTGGAGATAGCCCAGAACTTGGAACAATGTCTTACACAAAGCAGCTTTTCAAATACTGGTTAAGTAAAAGGAGGAAGGAAAGAATGTTTCAGTCCCATTCTCTTTCTTACCTCTCTCCAGCTATAAGGCACAAAGGAGCAAAGAGTACACAAAACAGGGAGATTGAAATGTTTCTCAGAAACAGTCATTCAAGCTCAGCAAGTTCTGGAATGATTCAGAGGACAAAGCAAAATGGTAGCCGAGAGAAAAGAACACTCAAGACAAAAGCGTGGCTAGAAAGGAAAATGGAGGAGAAAAGACAGACGAAAATCAAGAATGGGAGAACAAATAAGAAGAGAAAACACATACACGGGCCAGGACCACACCGCAACGGGACATGAATAAGGTGAAGAAAGCCAAAACACTGCTTCCAAACATTCCTCCAGACCCTCTGGAAGCAACTGCTCCACAGCATGGTGGTCTGACAAAATTGTTCTCATGAACCAAGAGGTGAAACACAGAACTTTTGGAGAGACCAGGCCATTCAAGTGAGAAGAAAGGGATATTTACAGCAGAAGATCACATGACCTCACTGTCCTGATCACTACAGGTTGGACTTGCTAGGGATGAACATCTGACTAGAGCTGCCCAGAGGTTCGTGGGACAGCAGACCTGGCATCTGAACCATAGACGGACTGAATACTGGACAACACAGCAGAATCCTTCTCTTGGGAAGTCTGAACATGAGCCCTACAGAAGTCAGTGTGCAATCAACAACATTAAGTGCCCACCATGTTCCAGGTACTGAGGATACCGCAGCACCTGTAACACACCAAGCCTGCCTTGAAGGAGTTGACATTCCAGTGGGCAAGAGAGACAAAAAGTAAACGCAAACTATAGTCCTCCCTCTGTCTTCACTTGGGGTTTGTTCCAGGGCCTCCACAGATACCAAAAGCTACAGATGCTCAAGTTCCTTACAGAAAAAGGCACAGTAAGTTGACCCTCCATACCTGTGGTTCCACATTCATGGAACCAACCCACGGATGCAAAAACCTCAGCTTACAGAGGGCCAACTGTAAATGTTTATTATAATGTCAAGTACAAGAAAATCTGACAAAGGAAAATAACATGGAAGCAGCAGATAAAGTATGAGGGTGGGGGATTCCACTTTAGGTAGGGTGGCCAGGCAAGTTTCTCTAAGGAGGTGACATTTACAGAGGCCACATGAAGGAGAAAAGCAAAACAAATACCTGGGTAGACAGAACAGCAAGCACAAGGGCTCTGAGGTGTGAGGATGCTGCCCGGGTGTTAGAACAGAGGTCATTTTTGCGGGTGGGGATGGGGATGGCCGGAAACTCAGAGCAGGGAGCGGTAGCGACCTGGTAGCTGCAGGGAGGACTCTGAATCGAATTCTCAGTAGGATAAGAGGGCATCGAGGGCTGAGAGCAGGGGGATGATCACAGAACAGAAGAAGATTCCACATTACTGTTCACGGTAGTCTGCAGAGACCATGAGGGAGCTAGGATGGTAGACAGGACAGCCGGATGGGAGCAGAACGAGACAAGCAGAGAGAATGAGAATCAATGAGCTAACCAGCAAAACAGCAAAGGGCTACAGGACTAGAACATCAGTAAGGAAGGTTCGATTCTCTGAGGCTGTGTCTGTTTTTACTTTTCCCTATTCTCTATTGGCTCCACCCTTACAATAAGGTCCCAATAATCAAAGTGGTGAAGGCATAAGTCTAAGTTTTTTAACATCTACTTTATAATTCATCACTAAGATACCTACCTTATTACTTGTTGTTTTCCCTCTTACCCAGAGCAATGTTCTTCCCATTCCTTTCTTCTTTTTCCTCCTCAAGGCCTTAAATCTGTCCTCTGTACTTGGACTACCCTTCTCTTGTACACCTCAACCCAATCAATCTGTTGATTAGAAAAGGGGGTAGTGAATATCTGAAAAAATACACTAAGGGGCCCTAGGAAACGGTTTTAAAAACTAAAAAGCAATGGGTTAAATACATGGTATGTGAATTATATCTCAATAAAGCTATTTTTTAAACAAATGAATAGGGAAGTTTTCTCCCTGCTCTAACAAGCAACTAGCCGGTGGTTTATTTAGGGCTTTCTAGGATCTTCTATATAATCCTTCTGATTGTATTCCAAGAAAAGGCTCAAACTACATATATTTTCTGTTTCCACTGCTAAAACACAAAATATAAAGCTTAACCCAATATATGAGTACAGCACCTGGAAACACACTACGAGGACAATAAATCAGTAAACATTTGTATTCACAAAGCTAAAATGTCATGCTTACTAGTAATGAATTTAGTCCATGCCACCACTGACCAAGTGCAAAGAAAATTAATAGGAACATATTTATACTTTATTTTGGATGGGGGTTTCAATAGCTTTTCTGCCTTAAAATTTTATTTTAATTTGCAGAACACTTTATTCCTTAGAATATCTGATTTAATATGCTCCAATTTTCATTTACTTATCTTGAGGAATTTTAATTAAGGTTGGTTTTGCTAAGGTCACACTGAACATATAAAACTATATATACTAAAGCTGCTAAAAATCCAACCACAGTTTTTTCCTTAAAAGTGAGGAAATATAATTATTTCTAGATCTTTTATTTGTATAAAACAGACTATTTCAAATAATCACCTACTTTTTTCCTTTATTTCATTAAACTGTAAAGTCTCCCACAACATACGGGAGTATTCCAGAGAAAAAATTCAGAACAATAAAATGTGGAAGTTATATTTTTATATTATTTCAACAATGGGTATTTTATCTTTTTAGACACTTGGCTTCATTCTGAAGCTATATTCTCTACACCAATTTTGACTATGTACAGGTCATTTACTGGGAATCAGTAGCCTGAGAATTTTGTTAAACACGTTCTTTCTTCAGGAAGGAGAGGAAGGAAAGGAGTCATTTAAAATAAACAGAGATTAGATTAATTTTATTCCATACAAACAATAGAGAGGAAACGTTCACTGTCATAAGAATAAAAACAGACTGAAATCTTTCATGGGAAATTTGAACTGCTTCCAGGGTAATTATCCTCAACCAACCCAAATTCTCTCCACAGTGTCTTCTACCATGTGCGTCTTCACCTGCCATCTTCATGTGGTTGCAATAAAGTGACTAAGGTATGTTCCTGGGGCTCTTGGTGCCACTCTTCTGACACCTAACCCACATTGCCTCATACCGTAATTAACAATGGTAATTAACACCCAGGAGTAAAAAAGAATAGGATGAAGGGCTAAGGCTCCAAAATGCTGAAGACATCCTGATTTCAGTGGAAATTAGTGAGAAGTGGACAGTTTCTAGATGCAGTTGTGTGGCAGAACTGAGAAAACATTTTGAGTGGGTTCAAATGTGATTCGATGGATTGGATGTGGGTGGTGGGAATGAGGGTGGTAACTGGGATAGGAGAATGGGAAAGATATAGATTTGAAAACAGAAATCAAGAATGGCTGCTAGGTTACTGGTTTGAGGATGGCCATGCTATTAAAGGAAATGAGGGGGGCTGGAGGAGGAATAGATTTGCTGGGCTATCAAATCCAGTGATGGCCCCCAAGGGTGTCCCTGTCTAATTCCCCACAGCCTTTGAATATGTTACATTACCTGGTAAAAGCAACTCTTCACATATGATTAACTTAAGTAGTTTGAGATATGGAGAATATCCTGGATTATCCGAGGGGGGGTGGGCCTCAATATAATCACAGATCTTTTTAAAGAGGAATGCAGGAGAGTCAGAGATGTTTATGAGACAATGCAGAAAGATGGAAGCTGAAAAAAGAGAGGAACAAAGATGCTGTGCTGCTGGCTTTGAGGATGGAGCAAGGGGCCACAAGCTAAGGAGTGCTGCTGGCCTATGGAAGTTTAGAAAGGGCAAACATGATTCTCCCCTAGGTCTAGAGATAAAATGCAGCCCTACCAAACTTGATTTTAGCCCATTGAACTGACCTCCAGAACTGGAGGACAATAAATCCATGCTGTTTGAAGCCACTAAATCTGTACCAATGGCAATTTGTTATAGCTATGAGAAACTAATACATATATATTAGATTTGAGATGTCTATTAGATATACAAGTAGAGATGCTGAGTAAGCAGTCTGAAGCTCAGAGAGGGCAGGACTAGAGAAATAAAACCAGAAGAATCTGTTTGAATTGTGTATCATTTTCCCCATGTTGCTCTAAACCTGCATCCCAAAAAAGCACTCAACCTCAAACACATTTTTTCACAAAATTTCAAGATGGTCAAGAATCCCTATTTTCCTGAAATCTCTAGCGTAAGTAATCATAAAGCAGCCTGTTCTAACCCTGATAAGATGATTGCTTGCTCCCTAAATAGAAGGAAACCAAGTAACTCTCTTCATTTAAAAATAAAAATCTTTCTTACAAAAAACCTTTTCCCCAATACTTATTTAAAAAAAAAATCCAAATGTTACAGAAATATCGAACACAGAAAGTTCAAATTCCCATGTACCCACTATGTTCATCACCATTACCCTTTACATGTTCTCCTCTTGTTAAAGATGTGGTCAATTTACCTCTGACTCCTTTTGAAATGTTTATACAGATAACCAGTTTCTTTTAATCTTGCTTTTTTTCCTTCAATTAAGCTTACTTTTTAAAATTAGTTTTAAGATAACAGAAATCTGTGGTTAGAACAGCTGCAAAGCTTCAGAGTTGAGACTTCTGATTTCTTCTATTAAGAATTCCATATAACTAGGCTAGATAAAAAGAAAGGATAGCAAGCAGTTGGTTGATCAAAGAAATTTTGTGTCAATGAATTTTAAATAATGAAAACATTCTGGCGTGAAAATTTAAAAATCACTAGAGTATCTTCAAAGGCAAGAATCTGAATTTCTCCTAACCCGCTATGAGTTCGATGAGGCTATTTTTATTCTGAAACAGAGACCTAACATGAAAGACCCAGAGGAGATAGTACTTTTTTTAAGATGCATTTGTTTCATATTCCTTTTGTCCAGAAGCTGCTGAGTTGGTATCATAAGGAAAACTACGCTAGCTCACTGAAAAGAGGACCAATAAATGACAAGTTCCAAAATGGGCACATTTTAAACTTCTAAAAACAGGTCTCAGTGAAAGTAAAACAAAACCAGTATCAATCAGCCTCTCTTCGGGAGCCCATCTAGCTTAGCCAAGCCCTTCCAAGAAAGGGCATATACTACCAAATACTATGTGAGTTCATAAGACACGGTCAAGAAAAATCTTTCAAGAAAGATTATATTTTCCAGTCAAGAATGTAAGCTAAGTATAACAGGACTGACTCGGGAATTCCTAGGAAAAAAAGAAAGAAGAGGTTCAAGGCCATGCTAAGAAATCTGAGCTTTAAGGAGTAGATAAAATAAGACACAGAGGTTTTAATACAGAGGAATAACATGATCAGTTCGTATTTTAGAAAAATCACTTTGGTCACTTGTATAGAGAATGAATTACAGGAGGTAGAAAACCTAGTTAGTTATAAGGCTGTTGGGAATGGTGAGAGATGCTTGGTCCAGGATGGTAGTAGGAGGGAGCAGGACTGAGTCAGGGCTGTAGAGGGGATGTATTCAATAGACTCTGGTAACTGCCTGGTTAGACAGAAGTAGTTATGGTAAGGCAGGAAGTTTAAGAATTTCGCTCAGGTTTCTGGCTTCAGTAACTTGAGCTGTGTTACTGTCCCAGTGAGACATGGGACCTTGGAAAAGGCAGCTTAGGGGTGAGAATTATAAGTTAAAGACATCAAGAGTCTATAAAAAGAAATCCAAACAGATATTACATTCTTACAATGAGCATTTGTTAAATAAGTAAGTAGAGAGAATTAGAATATGTTCCAAGAGCTCAACAGGCCAATTTCTAGTTACCTGTTAGTTGCAGAGCATTCCTTAAAAATGTAACACACAAAGAATTCTAAAAGCAAGTTTCTGCCATTAGTTTTAGTTTGCTCACATTAGGGAACCTTTAAAGAAGCTATAGTCGATGATGTTGTTCCCAGTGTTTCCCAGCTCTCCGTGCAGAAAGATGATCCACCCACTCAAGGTACCAGGTGACTTGCAGGGCCTCCTAGAGAAGGATTACCCTTCCCTGCACCACTAACATCCAGCAGGCCAATGTGAGTAGAAGTAATACACACCTACTTCTGAGAAGTTTTAAAAGCTGGCACATGATTTGTTCATTGCTCCTTTCCCCAGCAAGGGGTTACGCCTACAGCCAGGATCCCAGAATGAAGAAGACAAGTGAGACTGAGCTACAGCTCCCTGTGGTTACACTTTGTAACCACAGCAGTAACAAAATATGCCAGATGTATGATGGATATAGGTGTCTAACAAATAGCAATGTATGATCTGTATTTCCCCTCCTCCAGCTGAATTTTTCTGGTGATCTCCTAAGAAGCAATCTAATGGGAAAAAAGAAATAATTGGCCCAAGCATCCAAATATTAAAAAAAAAAAAATCAACCTGAAGGAAAAATTGATAGTCTGGAGTCAGCAAACTTTTCTTTTAAGGGATAAAAAGTACATACTTTAGGCTCACAGGCCACACTGACCCTGTTACAAATACTCAGCTCTGCAGATATAGCACAAAAGCAGCCATAAACAATATACAAATGAATAAGCATGACTGTGTCCCAATAAAACTTTATTTACAAAAACAAGAAGTGAGCCAGATTTGGACCACAGAAATACAGTTTTCAGATTCCTGGTCTAAACTATTCATATTGTCAATGAGGGATCTGAGGTCCAGAGAGATTAAATCAAGGACATACAGCTGGCTGGTGGTAAGCTGAATGTTAAAATGCAGGTCTCCTGAATCCATTTTTCTGGAATAGATTCTGTTGGGTCACAACTTGGAGATGAAACACACAGGAAAAAGGGTAGAGAACACAAGGGAAGGTTTTGAATTTGTTAAACAGTTTTCAACAGTGTGGTTATAAGGATTTGCATTTTAAATGATTATGGCTTTCATAAAAACAATGAATGTCATAAGATGGAATAGGTGAACAAATGATAAATTAGCCAGTGTTTGAAAAATGATCTTCAGAGGAAACACAATTATATACTTCTTTCCTACTATCATTTTCTCTAACACTCATCAATCATTTCTTTTATCAACATGACAGCATTTGCCATTGCAGTAACTCATCTTAACGCAAAACAGGTTAAAAAAAAAAAATATCACAACATGAGCAACAAATACACTAGGTCAGCAATTATTTCACTTGGTATTTTTAATTTATTGTCCCTTTCTTTTAACTTTCAAAGTAATATTCATCGGAGGAAACTCAATACACAAGTGTATAAAGTGACACTCCATGCCCTCAATTCCTCTCCCCAGTGCTAACAATGATTGATTTATATCAGAACATAGCAACAAAGCTACTTTCTCTGAGTCATTCTTTAAAAAGCAAAAGAGGAATATGGATTCTCCTGACCAGATATTCCTTGAAAATCAGGTTTTTAAAAGCAACAGCAGGCTAGGGGGTGTCTGGGCCTGGAACTAAAATAAGCAAGCTGCCCATGCAGGGTTTAAATGAAAAAGGGTCTTGACCCCAGCACTGTAACTGGATGAGTGATGCTCCTCATATACCGTGATAATGCTACTGTAGGATGTATAAACACTTCAAAATGAGTAAGACTATCCTATCCACACCTTCTCTTTCAGTATTTTATTGGGAAAAACTTTGTCACTTTGCTCATACAAAGACTGACAATCTTAATTAGTTACTTTTTAATCGATACTTGAGAGCCATCAGTGACAATGGCAGAGTAAAGAACTTCAAAATTCTGTTCTCCAGAAAAGCAATGGAAAACTGGAAAATGGAAACTGGCAGAATCACTTTTGAACTCTATAAACTAACCAAAAGTTTGCAGCAACCATTTGATGCATTTAAGTACAATGAAACAATCAAGAAAAATAAGGTGAGTTTTGGTTGGAGTAGCAAGCTTTGTGGCATTTTAACTAACCATAGTCTCATTCCCCATTCTCCAGCTCAGTGGTAGCCTTGAAAACAACCACCTGTCTGCCTGGTACCAGTACTAGTACCAGAGGGAGCAGAAAAGACTTCATTCACAAAGAATTGTAATAATTTGTTTTGACTTGTCTGGAGGCACCTCAGAAGGCCAGCACAAAATACTTGCCTTTATCTTGCCTAACTCAAAACTCTCCAAACCCTGAAAAGTGGCTAGCTGGAGAAAGCTTATTGAAGTCATTTACAGACAAATAAATATATTAGTTGCTGCTACATGAGTCAACGGATAATAGTTGGGGCAGACAACAGACTAACCAAAGAAACTGGGAGGAAAGGCTAGAGGATGAGATGCTTTGGGGAATAAGGGCTTTGAAAAGCTCCCACATATTCCCGGGAATCTGAAAGTCCGTGTGCATTCTCAGGGTGAGTGCAAGCTCAGAAGGACCTGAGATGGCCCTAAGCTCTCATCTGTGACTGACCTGAATGCTCTGCACAAGCAGAAAGTGAAGGTTAAGGTAAACTGTACACTACTTGGCTGAGTATTGAAGGTATGCTGTGATACACACAGCAGTGATACACACAGCAATACACCCTGCAATGACCGAGAGGTTTTTGGTGGGTTTTTTTTGTTGTTCTAGACATTTAAGGAAAACTGTCTAATCACTAGCTGTTCACTAAGCTAATGAAACGGAGACTTCAGTGTCACACGTCACACAAAAATTATACACTTTACAAAATTAGTTCAGAAAAATTACTAGACAAGTAAAAACAATTATAATAACAGCAATAATAAACCCTAGGGAGGAAAAAGAATCTGATTCTAGAGTTGTAATACTGTAATATTCAAAATGTCCAGTTTTCAACATAAAATTATGAGGCACATGCACAGAAAAAGAACTAATCAACATAAACAGTTGTGTGAAAGCCCAGATATTGGACTTAACTAGAGTTTCCCTGGTGGCTCAGACAGTAAAGGATCTGCCTGCAGTGTGGAAAACCTGGGTTTGATCCCTGGGTTGGGAAGATCCCCTGGAGGAGGGCATGGAAACCCACTCCAGGATTCTTGCCTGGAGAATTCCCACGGACAGAGGAGCCTGGCGGGCTACAGTCCGTGGGGCCGCAAAGAGTCAGACATGACTAAGCAACGAAGAACAGCACAGCACAAAGACATCAAATCAACTGTATTCAGGAAGTTCAAAGAGTTACAGACACTGCTAATAGAATGAAAAAGTAAACGGCAGACCCAGAGAAATATCTTCATATCTTACATCCAGCAAAATAATTGAATGCAAAATATATAAAGAACTCTAAAATTTGATCATATGGAAACAAATTTTTAAATGTGCAAAGATTTGACATTCTTCACCAAAGATGATATAATGGATGGCAATTAACCACATGAAAAGATGCTCAACATCATTATACATTAAGGAAATTCAAATTAAAGCCACAAGAAAATATCACTACACATTTATCAGGAAGACTAAAACAAAAGCCAAAGCGAAAAACCTGACAATACCAAAGGCTGATCACGATGTAGAGCAACTGTAACTCTCATCCATTGCTGATGGTAATGCAAAATGGTTTAACACAACTCTGAAAACACTCTGGCAGTTTCTTATAAAGTTAAGCATACACTTACCATATGACCCATCAAAACAATGTCCAGGTACTTAAAACTAGAGAAATAAAAACTTATGTTTATGCAAAAATCTGTATGTTTAGAGCAGCTGATTCACAAGCACCAAAACCTGAAAATCACCTAAATATCCCTCATCAGGTAAGTGGATGAACAAACTGTGGTACATTCATAGAGTACTATTCAGCAGCAAAATAACATGAATGAGTCTCCACATTGTGCAGGATGAAATGATTCCATTAAAAGGCAAAATTACAAAGACATGGAACAGATCAGGAGTTATAGGCATAGGGAAGATTGACTGCAACAGGAAGCACAGGAATTTCAAGGTGATGCAACTTCTGTATTCTGACTATGAAGATGATTACATAAATCCACACCTGTATTAAAGCTCACAAAACTATGTACCCAAAAGAAGTCAACCTTATGTGTGTAAACTTATGTATGTAAATTTAAAAACTAAAGGAGAAAAAAGACTGCAGGGGTTCAAATTCCATCTCTACTTCACTCTGCCTCATTGTTCTCGTCTTGAAAACAGAACCTAACTTTCTGTGTTAGTTACATGAGTTCCTGGCATACTTTAGCACTAAATTAGTTACTGATTGATCAATAAAATGTTTTGTTCAGACATGCTAAAAAGTTGGTACTTTTAAAAACCTACTTACAAGAATCTCATTTTCAATGAAAAAAGCAAAGAATTAAAGACTATTGCGCTTAAAACCCCTAATTTTTCATTACCTTTATTAAACATTCATCCGAAACCTATGAGGTGATCAGTACCAAATTATGGTCCTCAAGGTTTACACAATTCATGTGCTCAAGGAGCTACTGAAAGGCTTGTTCCCAGTGCTATGTGAATACTCACCATACTACTTAACACGAAGAGCAAACGTGCTCTAATTAAGATTTAATACTCAACCTTGTGTATCATTTCCCCTGTCCAGGGGAAGTTGCCAACTGGAAGCTTCTTTTCCCGAGTCAGGACAGGTCAGCATCCTTGGACTTGGCCCTGGCTGCGCTGCCGACATCCCATCCATCACCAGCTGGTCCCTCCCTCCTCAGAAACATCCTTAACATCCACCTTCCTCCCATTCCACAGATAAGGGGTTTGGAGCTTTTTAAGAGGCAGTAGCTGCTGTAAGTAACAGCAGCTCCCATCTCCCCAGTGTCTCCCTCTTTACCTGAAAAGCCGCCTCCTTTCCTTGGCCAAACATCCAAATCTACACTTGACTTCTCAGAGTAGAGTGAGACCCAGGGTGGCGGCGCTCTGGGGCGGGAGGAGTGGCTCACCTCCCAGAGGAGCTACCTGCTGCGGGGCCGTGGGGACCCTCGAGGGAGGCCGTCAGGAAGGACCCTGATTGCTGAGCTTCATATCCACTTGCTGCCCCCCTCAGCCCAGAGCCTGGCACCAGCCGTAGTGATGACAGCAAGTGGCAAACATGTCCTCATCACTACTAAAAATGCAACAAGAAAACTTCTTGCAGTCTTGGGAGTGTGCTGTTTCAGTGAGACACTCGTAGAGTAGATATTCCCTCACCATTGCGGTGTACACAAGGATCCGGGTTAGAATAAAATGTAATCAAATGAACAATAAAGACAACCTTAAATCATTGAAAACATTTTCTATTTGTGTTCTATTTGACAACTATGCATTGAACATGTGTGCCAGGCACCCTTGTGGTTTACGAGGCTCTAACAATGAAAAAATACATCTTTCCCCATGCTACTCAATAACGAAAGGGTGTCCAGGTCATGCATGGAATCTGCCGGTTGTACCTTCTCACCCTCATAGCTAACCTCAGAATGCACCCCAAGCCCAAAGTCTCATCTGACAATGATACCGAGCAATGCAAGTCTAAGTGACCAACACAGTGAGGCCAAATAACACTAAAACATTGGCGTCTGGAACAGAGAAAGGTTCACAAAAGGAGATGGGTGGCTCACACCCTAAGAACCCCAAAGTCACTGAAAGCTTTCAGCTCCGAGGTAGCCAGGCGCCCAACCTACTGGCCCTCAGGTTCCTTAAGCCACGCAAAAACAGGTCCCATGGACTGTGACCCAGGCAAACTGCCAGTGCCTTTAGGTCGCGGAGACAGGGGTAGTGGAGAGGCTCACCACTGCCTCGAGGCCTGGGCCGAGCTGAGTTTGTGGCCGCGGTGAGGGCTCTGAGCCTTGCAGGACACAGCGCTAAGCCCATTCTGGGCCCCCAGCTCACCCGCTGGCCCACGGCCGGGTCAGCTGGAGGGCCTCAGGGAGAGGGCCGGGATCCATCTCTTACCTCACTCTCCACCTCACCACCACAGCTCCACGGTTGTCTAATTTCCTTCACTAACCGTAGCTCCTTAACCGCCGGCTGCTTGTAGGCAGGACCCGCTGCTGTGCTTATTGGCAGAGCGGGACCCTACTCGGGGCTCCCTGACAGTTGGGTGCCGGTGGGCAGGCCCAGTGGGGCACTCACCAATGGCAGAGCAGGACCCTACCTGGGGCTCCCTGACAGTTGGGAGCCAGTGGGCGGGGCCAGTGGGACACTCACCAATGGCAGAGCAGGACACTACCCGGGGCTCCCTGACAGTTGGGTGCTGGTGGGCGGGGCCCAGTGGGGCACTCACCAATGGCAGAGCGGGACCCTACTCGGGGCTCCCTGACAGTTGGGTGCCGGTGGGCGGGGCCCAGTGGGGCACTCACCAATGGCGGAGCAGGACACTACCCGGGGCTCCCTGACAGTTGGGTGCTGGTGGGCGGGGCCCAGTGGGGCACTCACCAATGGCAGAGCAGGACCCTACCCGGGGCTCCCTGACAGTTGGGTACTGGGGGCTCCCTGACAGTTGGGTGCCGGTGGGCGGGGCCGGTGGGGCACTCACCAATGGCAGAGCAGGACTCGCTGCCTGGTAACAGGGCGCCAAGTAGTAACGGGCAGCAGTAACCGCCGTGCTAAGGGCTGAACTCACAGTGCTGTTCCAACAGAAGCAGCTGCAGGCCATTCTCAATTCTCAAATGCAGGTGGCCAGGTGAGTACCACAAGACCCTACCGTCCTCCTCCTTAAAAGTACCTATCTGTAGTTTATCATTAGCTTCTGCCCCAATGGGACACTCTGTGCAGGACCCTGGCTGGACAACCTACTTCTCCTACAACCTCCCCAAGGCTCTTCCTTGGGGAGGCTGACTACAGGAAAAACAAGAGTCATTTATTCAGTAAGTTTAGAGCTATGGAACGAGACAGAGGTAAACTGAGTCACCAAAATGATGACAGTGGTGACAGTAACAGAAGGAATAACAATCTTCCCAACTTACAAAGGAATGTTCTCTGGGGAAACTATTTGCTGTGTTTCCAAATAACTTTTTGCTGTATTTCCAAATGAACTATTTGCTATATTTCCAAACGAACTATTTGCTGTATTTCCAAATGAACTATGTGCTGTATTTCCAAATGAACTATTTGTTGTATTTCCAAATGATTTCTGACGCTACTTCCTGTGTCTTTCACTGGTATATCCTTATAAGCTTCCCATCAACTGAGGTTAGCTGAACAGGCCACCATTTCTTACAATCTGAAAGAACATAACTATCACACACATTACTTTCCAGTTACTTCAATAATAGGCCCTTACATTATTCTTTATGTGGAGTCTTCTTGCTGCTGCTGATGCTAAGTCTCTTCAGTCGTGTCCAACTCTG